>NC_056523.1:53165166-53400102 GCF_019175285.1 Sceloporus undulatus
ATAATAATAATAATAATAATAATAATAATAATAATAATAATAATAATAATAATGTATAGCCTACCTCTCCCAGAAGGATCAAGGTGGGTTACAATTATAAAATACATAAATAACAAATAAAACATATACTGTATAAATAAAAATTACATAATTCCCTTACCCACTATTATAAACTAAATGACAAACATTATAAAATACAATTAAATTAATAAAATAGACATAAGTAATACAAGGCATCATGAGGCAGACAAGGACGAGCCATATCAATATCACGGGACGGTCAGTCAGGGAAGGCCTGCCAGAAGACAGCCTTCTTAAATGCATCAAGAGTTGTACTATGATGGATCTCCTCTGGCAGGTCATTCCATAGTTTAGGAGTGGCAGATGAGAAGGCACTCTGGGTAATCGCAGCCAGCCTAGTCTTCCTTGGATGCAGTAGGTTTTTCCCAGAGGACCTGAGTGTGAAGGGTGGATTGTATGGAGGAAGGAGCTCCCGCAAATATACTAGGCCTAAAGCATGCAGGGCTTTAAAAGTTATTACCAACATCTTGTACTTTGCCTGGAAACTAATTGGCAGCCAGTGCAAAGATTTGAGAATTGGTGTTATATGATCACCCTTAGTCTGGCTGCCATATTTTGAATCAATTGGAGTGTCCAAACTAGGCAGAAGGGTAGACCCATGTAGAGCACATTACAGAAGTCGAGTCTATAGGTTACCAGTGCATATACCACTGTTTCTAGGTCACCCAGCTCCAGGAACGGTCACAGCTGGCGTATCAACCAAAACTGATAACAGGCACTCCTGGCCGTCGCATCTATCTAAGCTGATGACTGAAGCTACAAGTCCAGGAGCACACCCAAGTTGTGGACACAGTCCTTTAGGGGAAGTGTGACCCCATCCAAGACCAGTAAACATATCTCAATGTCCAGATTAGGGGTCCCTACAGTACATGGGTTTGCACTGAAAAAGAAAGACTGATGAGCTATAGAGTAAGTTTAAGGAAGGTATGTTTTATTGGGGGTGAGGGACTCTTCACAAGAATTTCATCAGTGCTTAATTTTAAAATGACACAGCAGAAAACCTGACAGTACAGCAGGGAATGGGAAATGTGACCCTCCAGATATTGTTGGCCTGCAAATCCCACATCACTAGCTATGCCAGAAAGGGCTGATGGGAATTGCAGCTCAACAACATATGGAGGGCCACATGGTCTCCCAGCCTTGCAAAACAGCACCCGCTGCACCAAAATACAAAAATCTTAGTAAGAAATCATTAGTTCTAAATTGCATAGAGTAAGTGAGCAATATGGAAAACAGATCCAAAAACAAAACTTAAGTTTTTCAGGAGGCCTAAAAACTAAAGACCCTTCCGAGCACCAGAATATCCTTATATTTATACAAGATAATTAACTCAAATGCCACATTAAAACTGTTACAAAGAAATGCTGTTCCTGATTAAGCTCAGCAGGAAATCTTCCAAACAGCACAAACATCAAAACTAAGTTGCAAAAGGGAAGGGAAAAAAGAGCTTTAAAACACACACATATACACAAGAGAGAACAAACGCAAAGCATTACTACAGTCTTCCTTGGTGCAGCTATAAAGCTACAATTCTATGCATATATACATACATACTTTAAAAGAAACCCCATTGGGACTTACTTCCAATTAAGCATGCATAGGATCAAACTGCACAATGCATAGCCCCAGCGCAAGAAGAAGAAAAGGAAAATTTAAACAAAGGATGGAAGGGATTATCAGATTTTGGAGTAGAGGAGAGCAGACACGTCTGAAAGTTAGGATTAATATTGTTAGAGAGAGTGGTATATCAATCTTTACAGGATTTAGGCCTTTGTTCAAGAAATATAGACCTTTCTAAATTAATAATCCCCAAGAGATTTTAACATGCCTCCCTCTTCCCCTGGTGGATCTTCCTGACTGGAGTTTAATTAATGCTGTAATCCTAAACACACGCATTATAAATCTAATTGATATAAATGAAAATTATTCCTACATGAGCCTACCTGGGTAGGTCAAACTTGTACACCTCCTTTCTGAAACATACATGCAACCAGACCACATCTATGTTTACTTAAGTTAGCTTCTCCTTTTAAGGACTTGCCCTGAAGTAAATGTGCAAAGGACTGCAGGAGTACAGCCCCATCACATACTTAGTCAGAAATAAGCACTGGATGAGATGTTATAGTTTCTGGAACAGTTAGGCTTTTTAGTTGTTTGCACTATCAGGTACTTGGGCTGAGGTTAGTCACTTCAAACGATAGTCACTTGATGGCACTCAAACCTATGACTTGCCCTATCAACATGTTGAATTTTCCACAGTATGGAGGCAACAAATCTAAACCTGTATCTGAATAACGCATACTCTCCAACATTTCAGATGAAAACTGGGACACATGTGGCCAAGCGACATTGATTTGGTCAAGATGGCAAAAGCAATTCATGAAGAAGGACACACAAGGTAAGAGAAGCTGTGACAGTTTGCTTTTGGCTGAGCTTATTGGAAAGGGCAAGATTCCACTCCTCCTAAATCCTGCAAAAACTGCATTTGCTCTTTGAACACAAACTGAAATAGGTAAGCCAGGAACAAAGTGGGGAGGGTGTGGCAGGAAGAGAGCGAAATTGGGACATTTTTAAATCAGCTGAAAAAGTGAGATGACAGAGGATCAACAAGGATTGTTGATCCAAATCAGCCCAATCAGAATAATTGGAGTGTATGGTAATGTCTTGATTTCACCAAGACAACTGGCTCAGGACTGTGAGCATTTCTGAATCCTTTGGATTGGTCTGGTCAAGGTATGTCCCTACCATGTACTGTAGATGTGCCTTCATTTCACCTGTTGACTTAAGGTGACCCCATTAATTTCAGAGGTTTTTCTTAGGCAAGTAATACTCAGATGTGGTTTTGCCAGCCTCTGAAATATAGCCTACAAGATCTGGTTATTTCATAGAATCATAGATTTGGAAGAGACCACAAGGGCCATCCAGTCCAACCCTTGCTATGCAGGAACTCACAATCAAAGCACCCCCAAGAGATGGCCACCCAGCCGCTGTTTTCTGCTGCTCCAGAGAATAGGACCCGGAGATTGGAGGATTCACACCACAGGAAAAGCAATAACACCTAAACAGTAGGAAGAACTTCCTTGTGGTAAGAGCTGTTCGACAGTGGAACACACCTCCTTGGAGTGTGGTGGAGTCTCCTTCTTTGAAGGTTTTTTGAACAGAGGCTGGATGGCCATCTGTTGCGGGTGCTTTGAGTCTGTGTTCCTGCATGGCAAGGAATTGGAGTGGATAGCCCTTGTGGTCTCTTCCAACTCTATCAAGTTTATCACACTGAGGCTAATTTTGGCATTAAAGAGAGATTGAAGCACATTTAAAGCATCCCACAAATAAAGTGAAAATGGCAGTAATTGTGTGAATGATTATCATATGCAATTGCGCAAATAACATGATATCAGAAATGCACTGTCGCTGAAATCCTGAACTTAAAAAGATGTATGTCAATGCTTCTTTGTGACCACTTTAAAGGTGGGTTTTGTGTGACATCGTGTGAAATCGTTTCACATAATTACATGATTTTTCTGGGATATTCAGAGGATAAACTTATCTCCTTTGTGTGATAAACTCCTATGTTTCTATGACTTGCCCAAGGTCACCCCAGTGACATGGCAAGGGACCCTTATTTCTGTCCTGGGACAGAGAGATTCAAATATGGAAGGAGCCATTCTTCTTAATTTCTGTAGCATTTGTTGGGGGTCTTCAATGGTTTGAGTGTTGACCAACAACTCTGGGAGGCAGGGTTTGATTCCAGCTTGGCCAATAAATCCACTGGGAGACATTGGGCATGTCATACTCTCTCAGCCTCAGGGGAAAGCAATGGCAAACCTCCTCTGAACAAATCATGCTAAGAAAACCCCATGATAGGGTCACCTTCAGGTCGCTATATGTCAGGAACAATTTGAAAAGCACACAACAACAACACCCATCCAAATACTGATTAGAGATGACCCCACAGAAAGAATCTGGTGCCTTTAGGGTATTTGATACTTCTGATTTTTGTACAAATACCAAGATCTGTATTAGGGAGGGGATGACCCGCACTGACCAAGTCCCTTTCATGTTCCATCTTCCACCTCCCTTTCTCCAACCACAGGTGGACTCTTGCAGTGTCTTCAGAGTCACTGGGTGACTTTCCATAGGCCAGTGATCTGGGATTGGATTAGTTGAGGACAATCAAAAAGAGCTAAAAGCCCACTGGGGTATTAACCTGTTTTGCAGCCCCTTGACTGCAGAATGCCTGCAGGATCCTCCCTTGTGATGGTCCTAATTGGATCAAGCCTGAATGCAACATAAAGCACACCTGAGAAAGGAGACCAGGAAGAACTTTGGAAAAAGAGTGTCCCTGGGGAGGAAAGACCAGCAGCTACTCCACACTGCAGCTGGGATGTAAGTTTTAAGGGATCAACATTCATTCTCTCTTTTAAGGATGGGGGTATTTTTAATCACCTTTCCCTCAAAGCACCAGTTACTGCTGCTTTAAACAGCTTCATCTACCTTCTTGATTTGTTTGTTGTCAACCTGCTAAATCGTTTTGGAAATTATTTCTAATTCAGTTGTCTCCTCCTCCCACTTTTCCCTTTGTGTGTGTGTTGTGTGTCTTCAAGTCATTTCTGACTTGTGGCAACCCTAAAGGAACCCTATCATGGGTTGTCTTGGCAAGAGTTTTTCAGAGGAGGTTTGCCATTACCTTCCCCAGAGGCTGAAAGAGTGTGACTTTCCCCAGGTTTTATGGCTGAGCTGACTAAAGTTCAAATCCCAGCTCAGCCATGTAAACATACTGAGTGACTTTGGGCAAGTCGCATGCTTTCAGCCTCAAGGAATGGCAATGGCAACACCCCTCTGAAGAAACTTACCAAGAAAACCCTGTGATTGGATTGGATTTGGGTCACCATAAGTCAGTGATTCCCAACCTTCCTAATGTCGCGACCCTGTAATACAGTTCTTCATGTTGTGGTGACCCAAACCCATGAAATTATTTTCATTGCTAGTTCATAACTGTAATTAAATACGTGTTTTCCAATGGTCTTAGACGACCCCCATGAAAGGGTCATTCGACCCCCCAAAGGGGTCCCAACCCACAGGTTGGGAACCACTGCCATAAGTATTGAAGGCACACAACAAGGAACTGAAGGCACACAACACCAGCTCCAGAGTCATAGTTCAATACTCAAACGATGCTGTCTTTGTTTTTCTTTGTAGGATGGCTTTGAGTGTCAAGCAAATGATGAGTGAATCCATGAAGTCTCCAGTCCGTGTGGAGGTTTTGAGCCAGGTCAGTCTGTGGGCACCCTGGATCACACAACCTCCAGATCCGCAGGAGGGGAGATGGCCTGAGCCACCCTTTGCAAAGGGTTAAGTTGGAGGTTGTCTTATTTTGCAATGCCAAGGGAGGCAGAAAAGGGTAAATTCACCATTTACCTATCCCAAACTAAGATTTTTGTTTCCTTTTCTCTCCTACATCTCTTGTGTTGCTGGTTGTCAGTGCTTTTTTGGTTTAAAAATTCACTATCCAATCTGAAAGAAAAATATTGAGAACTAAAAGACTGCTTTTTGATTTTAAAATTGGTCAACCTAGGAGGGCCTAAATACCCTAAAGCTACCAGATTCCATCAGATCGTGGAAGATAAGCAGAATCAGCCCGGGTTAGTATTTGGATGAGTGACTGCCATTGAATACCAAGTGCAATAGGCTATGTACAGTATCAGAGGAAGGAACTGGTAAAAAACACCTCTTAGTATTCCTTACCTGAGAAGACCCTATGAGATCCATGGGTTGCCATAAGTCGACAGACAACCTGTAGGCACATACACTTGCGTTCACATATAATGACAAATTATTTAATTTACTGTTAATAACAACTTTAATTTAATTTAATAACGAAACATTAAATTTAAAAACAATTTTTAATTTGTTGTTGTATGCCTTCAAGTAATTTGGCACGATTTTTTCAGAAGGGGTTTGCATTTCCCTTTGCCTTCTTCTGAGGCTTAGAAAGTTTGACTTGTCCAAGGTCGCCCAGTGGATTTCCATGGCTAAATTCAAACCTTGCTCTTTAGAGTTGCAGCCCAGCATCCAAACCACTCCTCTGCCTTTCACCAACTTTAAATACCACTTGGAAATTCACACAGATAAAGATCTGGCTACCAAACTATTTGTTTAATTTTTTCCTATATTACTGGGTAGCCCTTCGGTCTGTAAAATATATTTTATCGTACTTGATATATACATAAATTTCCAGCATAAATCAACATTTGCAGTAGCTTTCAGATTTATAGTACAGAAAACATCTGTCAGTGCTGTCTACTTTTTTTATGCAAACAGGGAATAAAATTGTTGCAGGTTTCATAGAAATATCTTAAAATTAGACAGTCATAAAACCATTTTAAAATGTCAATTTGTTCATTTTCATATTAAAGACTTCCCCCCAACTAGTCAGCAACAGAATGCGCTTCATGAATTTTTCCAATTTTCTACAATTATTCTTGCTGTAGTTAACTTCCTAATGAGCAGGTCAGACCTACTCTCTTGATTAATCTCTTGATTAATCCCTTAGACAGCCCATAAGACCTATAATCGGAAAAACAATGGTCTGCTGTGTGACAATAACAGTCTGAATGCAGCAAGACAGATTGGCATTCAAATTTCCACTCAGCAATCAGTTCATTTGCAGCATACCTCTGTTTATAGCTACTCAGAAATGCCATTGACTTGTTGCTGTTGTGATCCTGCAAGTTGTTTCCAATTTATGGCAACCTTAAAGCGAGCTCTCATGGGATTTTTTTGGCAAGTTTTTTTTCCAGAGAGGGTTTGTCAATGCCATTCTCTAAGGCAGAGATAGTGTGATTTGCCCAAGGTCACCCAATGGATTTCCCTAGTGACCAAAATTCAAATCCTGATCTCTAGAATCATAGTCCAGTGCTCAGATCAGAACACCATGCTGGCTTTCCCCATCAATGTACTTGTCGTATTTCCCAGTATTCATGCAAGCATTATAACTCCAAGCATTGCCTATGGCCCCACTGTGTGCCTACAAAATTCTGGGAATTATTACCAAAACAAATACATTTTTGAATCTCTGAGTCCTAAAGTGTCAGAAGATAATATGCCAGTAGGGTATTCTGGGAGTTGACCAGTAAGAACATCATCACTGGGAATTCTGGGAGTTATCATCCAAAGAAGTAACTTTTCTGAGATGTTATCCAATATATAGCAAAAGCATTTACATTTCTATACTGCTTAATAGTGAACTCAGCACTCTCTAAGCAGTTTACAGTCTATATGCCAATCTGAGTTCTTTGGAAGATGACCATAATGCAAACTTGGTGAGTATGTATTGGGATTTTGCATAACCAATATCATTCACTGCACTATTAACCAGCAGCATCCTGCACAACAGGACAACTGATACTACAGTACCCCCATACATGTATAAAATCGGTGGATTGCCAGAGGTGGGCACAAGATGTTTAGTCTGCTGAGTTTGGAAAACTGCCATTCTTAGAATTCCTCTAGCCAGCAAAGTTGGAAATTCTACTCCAAGAAAGTAACTTTTCTGAGCTCTGGTTATTTTTTGTTGCTGAAGTATGAGCTAGCCGGTGAACAACATAGGAGACCGAGGACATATTTTCTGGATGAGGCTCCTGGTAATTAGATGGCTATTCATTAGAAAAGTGCATCATCATCTTATAGAAAGGAAAAAAAATGCTCATATACCTGAACTCCATTCCCTGCCTCACCAAATTATGTACCTCTTCTACCAGGAAACTACTTCATGGCACCTCACAAAGCTCTTGTGCTTGAATGTTCCTGTTCCAACACACATGAATACTTGGGTGAGGAGGAATCATGCTTGTGAGGACCTTGGGAGGACATTAAGCTAAATACAGAGCATGTTGGGTGGGGGATTCTGGGAATTTTAGTCCAAAAGGGTAAACTTTTCAAAGTTCTGGCCTAGAGTCTGGTGATGGGCTGTAGCTCTTTCTTTACGTTGTAGACCAGCTCAGTGGGCATGTATAATTCCAGTCTTCACTAACCCTCTCTCCTCTTCTTTGCAGCTTCAATCCCATGGTATTGTAGCAGAGTACATTACCTACCCTCGTGTGACTCTCACCTCAGCCTCCCGCCTCTGTGTGCGGCACAGCCCTCCTGGGGACTCCTCCCAGCACACTCTCACCCTCCTGGATCCCCGTACATCTCCAAAGAAGGATGCGACCCCTACAAGTTGGACCATACATCAAGTGCAAGGAGCACTGGCTAATCCTAGTCGTCCACTGCTGGCTGTTAGAGGTATTCACTGGAAGCATTTCTGAGAGGAAATAGGATTCCAAAAGGAAAGTGGCTATGCTGGCTGCAGGATTCTAGGTGCTGTTGTCCAGAAAGTAGTTTTCATGAGATAGTCATAGAATCATAGAGTTGGAAGAGACCGCAAGGGCCATCCAATCCAAACCTTTGCTGTGCAGGAATATACACTCAAAGCATCCCTGACAGATGGCCATCCAGCCTCTGTTTAAAAACCTTCAAAGAAGGGGATTCCACCAGACTCCTAGGGAGTCTGTTCTACTGTCAAACAGCCCTTACTGTCAGGAAATTCTTCTAATGTTGAATCTCTTTTCCTGTAGCTTGCATCCATTGCTCCATGTCCCAGTCAGTGGAGCAGCAGAAAGCAGCTGTCATGTTAGTCTCTGTCAGCATACAGTAGGGAGATTTGAGAAATAACTGGTTTATTTCAGCATGAGCTTTCATGGATACTAACCCACCTCAAGGCATCTGAAGAAATGGTTTGGTAGCCATGAGAGCTCGTGCTGAAATAAACCAATTTGTCTCCAGTGTGCTGCTGGATTATTCATGCACACACCTTTTCCATTTGCCTTAGTCCAGAAAGGTAAATTACTCAGTCAATGAGCAGGGATGGAAAATGTGGCCTCCAGATGTTGGACTGCAATTCTCATCAGCCATTTCTAGCATAGTCAATGAGAGATGTAGTCTATCTCTCATTGGAGGTCCATGCATTCCCATCCCTGATGTAAGGGGTGCGCGAAGACATTGGCTTAAGAGAATTGCAGGAGATAGTTCACTTAGGGTCACCACAGTACAGAGAAGAGGGGGCAAGGAATTGTTTCACTAAAGTTATGTAATAGTCTTGAACTTGAGTTGTAGACCTGGAACCTCCAAACTTCAGCTAATCTCCTTGAAAACAATGTGTAGAAAGGCTGTGTTTTGAATTGGCTTGCTATTGTACAGTAGGGATATATTTGTTATTCTTCAAGCTTTATCTTGGAACAGCAGCACTTCAAGGTAGACAATATTATGTGTATTCATAGTCAATGGAATTAGTGCTCTGGAAGAGGATGGAAAAGTTATTTTTTTTCCATCAGAACTCCTGGAATCTCCCAGCCAGTGTGGTATTTCCAAGGTTGGTGCTCTAGTGATCTGTGTGCGTGTTGCATGCCTTCAAGTTGTTTCTGACTTACATTGACCTAAGGCAAACCTTTTGTGGGATTTTCTTGGCAAGATTTGTTCATATGATGTTTACCTTTTTCTTCCCGAGGCTAAGAGTGTGATTTGCCCAAAATCATGCAGTGGGTTTCCATGGCTGAGTGGAGATTGAAACCCTGGTCCCCAGAATCATTCTGTAATGCTCAAACCACCACACTGTGCTAGCTCTCACTCTAATAATACAACCTGCTTTTGAGGGGCTCTTCCAGATTTGACAAAAGAAGTTGAGTTCTTGCAATATCGCTCCTTGTGTTTTGCCAGTTGTTGTCACCTCTGTGTCTGTTCCTTCCATTCTTCTGAAGAGTTGATTGTAGTATGGTATGCTAAGGTGGCCTGAGGGACAAATTTTCTTCTTTTTAATGTTTTAAGAAATTCTTATAGTATATTCAATAGTTATTTTACAGAGTTTAAAATTTTGCAGCTTTTAAAATGTGTCTGAGCTGTTCAAGGAGAAAGATGGGATATAAAGTAAATAAGTAATAAATTAAGAGGAAAAAGAAGGCAAGAGAAGGGGACATACTGTTCAATATGTCTTGGAATTTAAAAGAAACCCATTCAATAAAGAATTAAATGTTGCAGTTGACTGCGAAGAATTGCCATTAATTGTAGGATATATCATATAGATATTTTAAAAGAGGGGGGAGTAGGAACCCTCTCTGGCAGAAAAGATTGCCAAAAAAAAAATCTCAGTAGTTCTCCTTTCAGTTTGTCTGCTGTCTTTATGTGTGTGGGGCTTCTTATTCAATTTAGCATGGAGCCCCACTAATCTCTTAGGAAGATGTTGAGTATTCGGTGTCTTGTACATATCACTGGGCTTTGCATGTCAGATGGTAGTATGCCATCCAGCTTCAGCTGTCCTCTGACTTTCTCTTCTTTTTCTTCTAGCTGGGCAGCTGGCCCAGATCTATGATGTGGACCAGCGTTCCTTGAGAAATGAGTGGGAATTTGCCCATCCTATTAAACACTGGGTATGGCTGGATGCAGACACACTGGCTGTGGTAACAGAGAAAGATGTATTCCACTGGACCATGAAACGTGAGTGTTGGAAGAATCTGGGGGAGGAGGGGCAGTATTGTAAGGTGTCCAGGGCAAAGAATACAAGGGGAAATGTTACTTGACTGGAGAGGTTATTCTTGTGTGGAGTAAGGGAGGGGTATGTAGCAGGTGTAATGAGCAAAATATGGAAAGCATGAGGATAAATTATCTGCTTTATAATAGAATTGGGAGGGATCTCAAGAAACATTCAGTCCAAAACTCTGCCAGGGCAGGAATTCACAGTTAAGGCATTGCTGAGAGGTAGCCATCTAGCCTTGGTTGAAAAAACCTCCAATCACATTACAAGGTAGCCTATTCTGTATTTAAATAGGTTTTACCTTCAGGACATCTGAAGGTAGTTTCTTAGTGTTCAAGCAGAATTGACATTATGAGATGAACTAGGTAAAGACAACTTGGGCTTTATAAATGGATAAACTGATTCAATAAGCATGCAGAAACATGGATAAATTGGTTCAATAAGCATGCAGAGCTTGGAAATGTTACAGTTTTGTACTATGTTTCCTAGAATCCCCAGAGCCAGCATGGTGATGCTGGGTAGAGAATTGACGGGGTTGAATTACAAAACATGAACATTCTTAAGCTTTGCAAATGTGTGGAAATGAATGAAAATAAAATTCTGTGTTGGCTTTCCATGGGCATTTAGTGGGATGAAATGTTGAAAGAAGATGGATAATCTGAGAATGGGTCACTTGGACCAGAGGCATTAAATAGGAAAGTTTGGTTCCATTTTTCATCTGTAATTTCCCTTCAAGGTACCAGACCAAGATGGCAGTTCAGCCGGCATGAACGACTTTGTGGCATGGAAGTGATAGGGTATCACCGGGATGTCAATTGTGTGTGGATGGCTCTTTCAGCTCTAGGACTTGAGCAGGTACATAATCCAGTGGCCATGCATAGGTAGTTTTAAGGTTGAACTGATTGCTTGCTGAGGACTTTGGATATTAAGTCATAAGCAACATTATGAAGTCAGGCCAGAGGCCACATAGGAGGTGTTGTTATTCTTGTGTGCCTTCAAGTCATTTCTGATTTATGGCACCCCAAGGCAAACCTATCATGCGGTTTTCTTGGCAAAGCTTCTTCAGAGGAGGTTTGGCATTGCCAGCCTCTGAGGTTAGCAATCCCAATCCTAATTTCTTTATTTTCCTTCTTGCAGGGCCTGGTTGTGGGTTTGACCCAGCTGTATTGGCAGGGGGGTCCCCTGTCTCAGGTCATAGAAGCCCAAGCAGTGGCTCTGCCACAGCACAGATTTTCCAGAAATCCAAAACCTTCAACTGCCCTCTTGGCTGCTGTGCGAAGAGGCAAGGAACGGACTGGACAGGTGAGATGGAGTTTAGCTAAGGGCAAAAAAGAAGGAAGAAAAAGTTTGCATACAAGTCTAATGGATTTCAGAGACTGATAGGAAGGAAGAGAAGCCTATATAGTTGGTTTTGCTGACTGTGAATATTTTTTTCTCTTTTTTCCTTTTCAGTTCCATGTGGTGGAGCTTGGTCCCCACCAGGCAGGGAATGCAGCTTTGCTTAGTGCCCGTGGCACCTTGCCCTTCAAGGGACCGTGGCTAGGGGACTTCCCCAGTGTTGTACAGGTAAAATCTTGCAGTCCTGGATGGAAAGTTTTCTTAGAAAGGGAACTAGAGATGTATGGATTGGGAGCTTCACACACACACACACACACACACACACACACACACACACACACACAGAGGGGTATATTCCTTTAGAGTAATCTGTTTGGGCAGTGTGTAGGACAGAGTTTGGAAAAGTTACTTCTTTATACCACAATACCCTGAATTCCCCAACCACCACAGTGAATGTTCATGGTAACTGGATTATTCTGTAGTATTTCCAGTACAAGTAACTTTCCTAAACTCTGACTGGAGATAACACTAGGGAAGACAGGAATCAAAGGTAGAGAAGGCCATCTTTTTTCTTTCAGCAGACTACTTTTGAAGTTTAAGCCCAGAGCTGCAGGAGGTCAAGCTAAAGCCAGTCCCACCTGTGATCTGCTGCAAGCAGCCTCCCTCTGATTGGTACCTTCAGGGAATATTTGAGTATAGTCCTAGTCATCATCCAGCCACCTGGGAGTGGAAATCACCAAACCTGGAGGAGCCAGTTTGGGAGATTTTGATCTAGAGCAGGCCTGTACAACATACAGCCCATGAATTTCAGGCGGCCCGTGGCTCTTGCACTACCCAGCTTTTTCCTGGGAAAAAGTCAGGCTGCAGAGGAAGAGGAAGGATGAACAGGCACCCTTCAAGGCTCCTCAGCAGCCCAGTTTTTGGAGAAAGAACCAGGTGGCAGAAGAAGAGGACAGGCCAACATTCACCCTTTAAGGCTTCTCCACCGCTCAGCCTTCTCCCGAGGAGAGGACTGGGCAGAGGAGGAGGATGGAATTACTATTCATTATAATTATTTAATTATTTTAATAATTAATTAATAATTAATTAATGATTATAATAGTTTATTCATTATTTATACCTTTACTTGAACTGCTAAAAACCTATTTGCTGCCCAAAGTTTAGCCTGTTTAATTTTGGTCCCTACCTACTGCCAAGGTCTGCAGATCTGATCTAGAGCCCAGAGGTGGATGCCCAAAATATCACCAAAAATGTGTAAAACATGCCTTTTAAAATACTAATAGTTATACAAATAGTTTATACACACACACACACACACACACACACACACACTGTATACACACATGCAAGAAAAATACTACTGACTGAATATATATGATAACAATTATGGTAGACACAAAGTCTTAGGGAGCTGGGTATATTAAACTGGAGAAAAGAAGACTGCAGGGTGAAGTGATAGCCATTTTTAAATAGAGATCATGTAAATTGTGAAGAAATCTTGTTTTTTGTTTGTTTGTTTGTTTGTTTGTTTGCTGTTCCAGAGACTAGAACACAGACCTGTAGATTCAAATTGCACCCAAATAAAAAGCCTCCACATAAACATTAGGAAGAACTTCTTTCATGTAAGAGCTTTTCAACCCTAGAATGGACTGCCTCAGAGGGTGGTGGGCTCTCCATTATTAGAGGTCTTTAAACAGAGGTTGAACGGACATCCTTCAGAGTGCATTGGTTGTGTATTCCTGCATGGCAGGAGGTTGAACTAAATGGCCCTTGTGGTCCTTCCAACTCTAAGATTCTGCAATTCTAAATGAAGGTAAAGGGAGTTTGTAGCATATGGGCACATGGTATTGGTATGATGTTGGAAAAGACTGAATCTTAAGTTCCAATGTCACCAGAGCCTTATAGCAACTATGGCCCCGAACAGACAGGCCAAAATAAAGCTGCTTTGGGTCACTTTGGAAGTATACTGTTTAAATGATGCATGTGTCCTAAGAGGCTGAAAGCTGCGCCAGAGCCACGCTCCAATCCTAAGGACTGGAGCACAGCTTTGGTACAGCTTCTGGCCTCTTAAGATGTGTGTGTCATTTAAACAGCATACCTCCAAAGTGACCTGAAGCAGCTTTATTTTGTCCTGTCTGTTTGGGCCCTATGACAAGAAAGAAAGAAAGAAAGAAAGAAAGAAAGAAAGAGAAAGAAAGAAAGAAAGAAAGAAAGAAAGAAAGAAGTTACTTGGAGTTAATTTTTTAAGAAACTAACCTCTATAAAGGTATAACTATGGCCCTGTACAGATGGGCCCAATAGCACATCCTGACGACGTACTAGGGTTGCTTCGGGGCATTGCTTATATATGCCCCGCAACCCTAGTACATCGCCAAGACATCAAAATGGCGGCACCCTGTCTACATGGGCACCACCATTTTGAGGTAACAGCTGCATTGCGTCCAAACAGTGTGTTGCGGTGCTGCCGTTACATCCTAGCACTGCTGAAAGGGTGCCTGTGGTGCCCTTTCAGCAGCGCCGGAAGGAGCTCCAAAACCGAAACGGAGTTTCTTTCATGCCGCATATCGCTGGTGCAGCCTTTACACGGCAAACCTATCATGCTGTTTTCTTGGCAAGATTTGTTCAGAGGACATTTGCCATTGTAGCTTTTACACAACTGCGCTAGCGATACAAAAGAGAAAGGGGCTGAGTGGCCCCTTTCTCTCTTTCCTCGCCGCTGTCAGAGTGTCCTTGGCACATGAAGCCCTAAGGATACCCTTTACCAGGTCGCGGGGAAGCAGTGTTTTGCCGCTTCCCCAAGGCCTGGAAAAGTGGTGGATCAGGGCCTCTGGGGCTGCTGCTGTGGCAGCTCAGGCCCCGATCCATTGGGGAAAGGGGCAGGTGCAGGCCGCCCCAAAGGGGCGGTCTGTATCCCGCCTATATTACACTATTATTGTTATAATGTCTTAGCGGATAACTTTGTTCCTTTTGTAGCCTAATTGTAATTTTCAGTTATTTCTATAGTGTTGTGATGGTGGCCTCACTAAATGGTGAAGTAGGAACATCTCATAGTTCAAATGCAAACCTCTTGGTCTGCTGCGAGTGTTGAGGGAACAACAAGGTAGACAGAAGGAACAGGGTTTGGGGTTTTTTTTGGTTTTTGACTGTATGCCAACATCTTGTTATTGTGTGCTTTCAAGTTGTTTCCAACTTATGGCGACCCTAAGGCAAACCTATCATGCTGTTTTCTTGGCAAGATTTGTTCAGAGGACGTTTGCCATTGCCCTCCTGTGAGGCTGAGTGCATGTGACTTGCCCAGGATCACCCAATGGGTTTCATGACTAAGCTGGGAATTGAACCCTGATTTTCAGAGTCGCAGTCCAACACGCACACCACTACGCTACAATGATTGAAATCTAACACCCTTATTTTCCATCCTTTAGTTCTTGACTGACTTGGGTGTGGCCATGATACTTACGAAGCATGCCTTTCTCTTCCTTGTGGATGTTGAGACAGCACAAACCATCCATTGCATCCAGCTGATCTGTGACATTGTTTTTACTACTGTAATTGATGATGACAGGCCCCATAGCCTACTAGGAGTCTGCCGCAGTGGCAAGGTGAGTTTGAGTGAAATTGGGCTGAGTGTGGGCCATGGAAGGAGCAGAGCTGTGGGCTCTCAGTTCAGGTTGTCTAAACTTTGTCTCCCTTCCTTCTCACAGGTCCTCTCTATCTCCATCTGCCCTGATGCCCTGTGGCAATATCTGTCTCACCATCCTGCCAGCCTTTCCCTTTCCCAACGAGTGCTGCAGCTGGTAGGTGAGATCCCTCCTCGATAGACGGCTGTTCTTGTGGAGTGAATTATGACCCAAATAAGGAGGACCAAATATGACCACAACATTACATATGTGTCTTCTAGCCCTCTTGGACTTCCTTGGGTTTGTGGAAAGGGAGAAGCAGTTGGGTGAGGGGGGTGGGCTAAATGTCCCACAACAGTGGTGGTCAGTATGGAGCAATGACTGGTGTGAAGCACCAAGCCTGTTGACCTGGTCGTCTGGAATAAGGAAGAGGCATGGGTAATACTGTGGAGAAAGAGGACTGTTGTAACTATGAATCTGATTTATTCTTATTTTGTAATATGCAGACATTTTAGGAAAAGAAAAAAGGTATCTTGCAGGGAGTATGAGACAAGGTTGCTAAGAAATGTTTGTGTCTGGGGGTAGTTTATGTATCCAGCTTTTTGTCTTTTTTCTGGCCTAAATATCCCTTTTTAAAAGGGGATCATGAGCAAGGATAGCATCTGCATCCCTTATTTATGAGGAGTGCTGGGTGCAGAGACTTTCTAGCTATAGGTCTCCCTTGCCACATTTTGTGTCATGACTGGTTGGCTTATTGCTTTGGGAAATAAAAAGAAATGGAATGGTTAACTCATTGCTTGTTCTTTTGTTGTTGTTGTTGTTATTCTATGATCTAGTAGTCATTCATGCAGTATGTCAGAAAGAGAATTCCTAGTGTTTCCACAAATAAAACCTATTTGGCTATGTAGGTCACATGTTCTGGGGTGCATATGTGATTGTAGACGCAAAGCTCAGCGGCAATATTAGTCAAAGAATGATTTAAAATCGGAATGAAATGAGAAATTATCTTCCTGTAAACCCACAAGCACACACACACACACACACACATATGTCTAGCTAAACAAACTTTGTGTGTCTTCCACTGTATATGCAGGGGACAATAGCTCATCCCTACAAGCAAGTCTGCAATGAATGCTGGATTTTCTATTTCTTTTTCTCTCCCACACTGTTTAGTCAGAGAATTTCCTAAAATTCTCAAGGCCTTTGTAGTTACTTTGTGGAGAGATTGTGCCTATTTGTTTGTTTTGGTTAAGAGAAGAGAGTCCATTACCCTGCAAAGCAGTCTGCTCTACAGCTGAACATTTCTTGTTGTTACTCTTGTGTGCCTTCAAGTCATTTCCGACTTACAGTGGTGTTTATCACACGGAACTTTTTGCAGCTCAGATCTGATGTGACTGTGGGTCCAACAATGCGAATTCACATTATAACATGAATGTTTTATCACACCTGGTTGCCCTTCCATTGCCCTTCCAAATTGAGGGGAATCGAATCCAAGGCAAGTCACGTGATGCGGATTCAAGCAAAGTGGAGTGAGTGCAAATTGTATTACCACACCAGTGGGATTCAACTATTCACATCGGCACCCTGCGCAGTGGGGGTCTGAACGCATTGTGACCTTGTACGTTTCTGGGGTGAAAAGGGGTGCAAGTTCTTGTTCCCTGTTTCACATAATTGCGTGATTGCGTGTATATTTGCCTCATAAATATTTCTGTGTCTTCTTCATCCCCTTTTTTATTTTCCATTTCAGCAATTTCAACACTAGATAGATAGATAGATAGATAGATAGATAGATAGATAGATAGACAGACCTGTATATTCACATTCACGCACATACACACATGTACATATTCCAAAAAAAATGAGTTGCCCTGAAAGTTGCCCAGAAAGTGAAAGGACCACCGAAAGGCAATGGGAGAAAATTGTAGCGCTGCATCATGGGAAATTTGCAACCCGGGGGGGGGGTTGCGGTGGTGTATCAGAGCAGAAGCAAAGTTGCATTCCACACCAGACCAATTCAGAGTGAAATTGAAGAGAGCTTGAAAGCGAATTCTGTTAATTCACTTTTTTCCGATTTCGCCAAAATGAGGAGTCACTTTGGAATCACTGCGGAAGCACCATGGAAGGAGTTCCCATAGAAAGGAATTGTGTGTGATACTACATCAAGTTATTGCGTGAATTTGCATCGTCGGAACTGAGCTGCAAAAAGCTCTGTGTGATAAACACCAGTGACCCTAAGGCAAGCCTTTCACAAGGTTTTCTTGGCAAGATTTGTGCACGGGTTTTTCCTTTGAGGCTGAGAGAGAGTTACTTGCCTAAGGTCACTCAGTGGGTTTCCATGGCTGAAGGGAGTCGAACCCTAGTCTCCAGAGTCATCATTCAACACTCAAACCACTAAACCATGCTGGCTCTTTCTTACCATTAGAATATTTCCTAACATTTAGTCAGCATCACCTTTCTTGTAATCTGAATCCATTGGTTTGGACCCTGTCTTCTGGCACAGCAGAAAAGAAGCTTGCTCCCAGTTTCTAAATGAAATTTCAAGGATTTGATGATGGTTGTCATAACCTCTTTCAATGTTTATATACTTTTGCTTGTTAAAAAATTAAGGGTACTTCCCAGGAGGGAAGGCTTTTCCACACTGATATGTGAATATTCTATAGAGCTTTTGAGAAGGAAAAACCCACAACCTGCCCTCCCCCACTTTCAGACAAGACAGCTTTTCCTTTGATGGATGGATGTCCTTGTTCTTAGCAGAAGGATTTGTACATCTCTCACATTTCTTTGGGCAGTAGAGTCACTCCCTCTAGCAATGGAGGACTGGCCTGCTCTAGCATGATGGAGCTGCAGTACAAAAGTAGTTTTTCCAGGCTCTGGTTTCTAGTGATGATACTGTGAACTAAAAGGAAGGTTGCTTGGGCCTTTGCAGGCAGCATTACAAGCAACTGGCATCCTTCAGAAAACAAACCTTTTGTATAAACCTGAAGTGGCTGATAGTGGGGATTTGTGATAACAGGTAAGAAGAATACAGTCTACTCTTCTCACAGCTGTTTATGTGGATACTTCAGCCCAGGCTGGGATAAAGCTGAACTTGATGTTATGCAGTTTGCTGTGATGAAAGCAGCTGCTGCTTCTTTGATAACCTTGCTGAAGATAAAAAAAATCTGTGAGTGAAGGAAATTCAGACTGGAAAGTCCATACAGATTCTAAACTTCTGATGCTTGCCAAGCTTTAGTATATATTTCAATATCTCTTAATTTTCTCCAGCCCTTGGTATTGGACTGAAAATGTTTCTTTGGGCAGCCCTGTCTCAGACACTGACCACTCAGCTTGGCCTTGGAGGGTGAAATGAGTTTCAGATAAATTGAAGGGATTTCAGAGGCAAGAAAAGGCAACACTCCCAGAATATGCACATAATGCTGCTTCAACTATCACACGTACAGTTGCCCTGGGGAGATGTTTGCTTGAACTGTGCAGTGAGTTCTCCTTTGCTTTGCTGAAGCTAGCCTTGGGCCCATGACTGTTGTCACCAGAGGGCAAAGAAGCAAGAGAAGTACCTCACCATCTCCTTTCTTTGCAGCTTTCCCTTCTTTTTCTTCCCTCTATGTTTGTTGAAAGCAAGCAGCATTTGACCTCAATCTGTCTACTTGGATTAGATGCCCAAGATGCTTCTTTCCTGCCTCACTGTACATGGAACTCTGACACAGTTGGGATGCCATTGTTTTCCTTATTGCCACATATAAACTGTGGGATAGAAGTCCCTGCTGTTGCCACGCAGTGTCCATAACTGAAGATGGATGGTAGTGACAGAAGAAAATGGATTGGAGGTGGGTGACTGAAAGGGGTCATTCAAATTTTAGGGACCTGTGTGACCAATGTTGCAATGAGAAGAAGGACTGCACAGCAGAACAATTAAATAAAGCTTTAAAAAGAGAGAGGCAGAAAGACTACTCGTCAAGCTGACTTCCAGATTTGCCTGTGCATTTTGAGCCAGTATATTCTACCTGACGTGTGTTAGTCTGGTTAGTGGTCAGATCAGGAGATCCAGGTTCAAATCCAGGTCCTACCTTAATGCTGTCTGGGTGACCCCTTCCCAATCTTGCTATCTTCACAGGCTTGTTTACCACATCTACTTGAGCAGCAACATCACACAGCTTAATAACATCATTCACAACATTGTAAGTGCACTCAGGCCCCATACGTACAGTCCAAAATAAAGCTGCTTCGGGTCACATTGAGGTATGCTATTTAAATGATGCATGCATCCTAAGAGTCCAGAAGCCATGCAAAAGCCACGCTCCAGTCCTAAGGACTGGAGCATGGCTTTAGTGTGGCTTCCAGACTCTTAGAACACATGCATCATTTAAACAGCATACCTCCAAAGTGACCCAAAGCAGCTTTATTTTGGCCTGTCTGTATGGGCCCTCACTCATCTTCTAATGTGCTATATGATACCCTATACTGTAAATATATTTAAGTGTTTTTAATTATATTAATCATGATTTTAATAATGTTGTTGTTAGCTGTCCTCAAGTCAATCTCATGGCAACCCCATGGATGAGACTTCTCCAAGACCCCCTGTCTTCCACAGCTCTGCTCAGGTCCTGCAGGTTCAGGCCTGTTGCCTCTCTGATTCAGTCTAGCCATTTGGCATGTGGTCTTCATCTCTTTCTATTGCCTTTTACCTTTCCTAGCATCATTGTCTTTTCCAATGATTCATGCCTTTTCATGATGTAGCCAAAGTACGACAGTCTCAATTTGGTCATCCTGGCTTCCAGGGATATTTCAAGCTCCATCTCTTCTAGGATCTAATTATTTGCCTTTTTGACCATCCACAGTATCCTCAGCACTCTTCTCCAACATCACATCTCAAATGAATTAATTTTCTTCCTTTCTGCTTTCTTCATTGTCCATCTTTGATATCCATACATGGTAATGGGGAATACAATGGCTTGAACTATTATAATTTCAGTCTTCAGCTGCATATCTTTACATTTTAGGATTTAGTTCTTTCATAACTGCCCTTCCTATTCCTATTCTTCTGATTTCTTGACTGCAATCTGTAAGGATATCTGCTCAAATTTTGGGGAATATTAATTAGCTCAACATACCAATATGGGGCTCCTTACAAGTACCCTTTTCGGATCGAATCCCAGCAGTGTTTACGAAGGGACCAGAACTTCCAGGAACTGAGGCAAAGGCAAAGTCTTTGAATTTTAATCTAGTTTATTGATGCACAGGGGGACACACTCACACACATACCTTCACTCATGCAATCACTCAAGGCTAATAGAAGAATAGGGAGGAAAAATGGAAAGAGAACCCAAGGCCTTCTAATGGAAATACTCGCCTGCAATGGTTTCCCTCGGAATCAAGGTAGATGCAGCAACACTGAAGGAAAATGGGAAAGGGGTGCGTGGAACCAGGAGAAGCAGACTGACAGAGTGACTGCCTGCCACCAACATGGAACTTCGAACAAAGGAAAAACTGGACTTTAAATAGGTTCCTAGTCATGTAGTCAGTGGAGGCTTTTGTCCTACCTCAAAAGGGAAACCAAATTTACACATCACTTGATCCATAGGCATCCTTTGTCATGGGAAAACGACTGCTACCGGAATGGCTTGTCTCTGTAAATCTGTCTCCTAGGTGTGAAGGAAATCTTCCTGTTTGCAACTCCTAACTGAGGCTGGTACATGGTCTCTCTGCTTTCAGGTCATGGCAGCCAAGGGCCAGCTCCCATAATGCCTTTCCATTAGGGTCATCAGGAGACATACTTCACCCTATAGATGCAGAACTTGCTTGGAGGCCTCTATGATCAAGTGATGCCAGGGAAAGGGGGCCACCTGATTACCTCCACAGATGCATTTTGGGATAGGGCTTTTGGGGGTATTTTTATAAAATTCCAGACTTGATAACAAATCTCCCTTCTGATCAATATTTGATCCAAGGAATGGGAAATCTTTAACTATTTTAATTTTCTCATTATCTATGTTCAGTTTGTGGTCTACTAGGACTCATAGATCCCTTTCACCAGTGGTGTCACTAGGGGGTATCAAGCTCGCACCAGGTGACACCCCAGAAGAGGAGTGACACCCGAGGGGCCCCCACCTCCCTGCCGCATGCCATCTACTCATAAATAGAGAAGTACAGGGCAGCAAGAGAGAGGGCAAGTGGCTCCCTGCTGCATGCCATCTACTCATGAATAGAACAGTGTGGGGCAGCAAGAGGAAGGGCACAGTGCCCCCACCTCCCTGTCATGCATTGTCTACTCACAAGTAGAACGGTGCAGGGCATGGAGGTGCCATTTAAGCCTCAGCCCAGAGGCCCCGCCCCTACACTGGGTGACACCTCAGGTAAGGACACCACTGGCTTTTATGTGTAACTGTTGTCAAGCCAGGTGTCCCCCATCCTATATCTATGCATTTCATTTTTTCCTGCCTAAGTGCAGTACCTTACATTTTTCCATGTTGAAATTCATTGTGTTAGTTTTGGCTCAGCTTTCTAATCTATTAAGGTCATTTTGAATTTTGATCCTGTCCTCAGGGGTATTAACTACTCCTTCTAATTTAGTATCATCTGCAGATTTCTCAACAGATGAAAATACTCCTGATTAAGAGAATTCCCCTGCATCATAATTTTCACAGTTTGGGACTTTTTTGCACAAGAAATCCCACAACGGTTTTTTGTGCAGAAAATGACATTTTGTTTCTCATCGTTTGCTGGAACAGCCTTTCCCAATCTACTTTTTTCCAAACGTACTGTACACAAAATCAGCCCTATCATTACACAGGATGAAGTGATTGTCTCAGGTACTAGATGCTGAAAGACAGAGGTAAGAGCTCCTTGGAGGACAGAGCTATGTATGGCACAAAATCTATCCTTGGCCTCCTAAGTTAGCCTGTGCAGTCACAGCTGACACTGTCTTCTTCTTCACTTCAGGCAGTCAAATGTCTTAGGCCTGCCCTGGTTCAACTGCAATTCACATCACACCCATTGTTGGTTGGGGGTAATGGAAGTTGTAGTCCAACTCAGCTGGAGGGCATCAAATGTAAGAAGTCTGTTGTAGAAAGACATTCGCTTCTTTACTGATAGGTTTGTACCAGTAAATGTTCTGATGGGTTGTTGTTTTTTGCCAAAGAAGCCAGAATATTTTTAACAAATGAATCCCTGTCAATGTATTACTCTCACAACACACACACACACACACACACCTGCAATAAATAAGTCTATGTTGCCTCAATGGGAAATTCTGCCTTCATTTATATCTGATGATATGAGAAAAACTGCCATCAAGATAGAGGTCAAATGCCAGTGCAGAAAAAGTCAGTGAGTCAGATGCAGATGCAAAATGAAACTGCTGCCTCCCATGTCAGAATAAGTAGCACAAAATGTAGCTTCGGGTAAAAATCCAATAGACACCAATTAAATGCATGACTTGGTTGCTGCTGCCACTGCTGCTTGTGGCTCCTTGCTGGTGGCAGTGGCTGCGTATGACTGGTTCTAGCTGGAGCGACAGAGACATTGTGCGGATCTCATGCTGCTGCTTAATGTACAAAACCCTTTTTGCAAGTTTTTGGCCTGTATTCTGTCCATGATTTAGCACTGCTTTGCTACTGGCTATGTGAAACAATTAGAAGTGGGTTGTCTGATTGCACCTGAAAGCTAGGAGTAAGCCTGACTGAAATAAGGCTGCATCTGCACTGTAGAAATAATTCAGTTTGACACCAAAGGGGGGGACCATTTCTGCCCCTTTCTTCATGGAACTGCTTCCCCCAGTAGCCACCTTCTTTTACAGGTGATTTAAATTCTTTTATTTCATAATGACTTTGGCTATGAAGGTTTTTTTTTTAATCTTTCATGTTGAGGTTTTGCTTTTTCATTTTTTATCTGACTGGTTTGGATGCACGTTTCAATACTTTAAGTACTGGAGGTTTTGGGGTTTTTTTTAAGTGTTGTGCCTTAATTTTTGCACTGGTCTGTTAAGCTGATTTTGAAAAAAGTATATTTTGAAAATGGGTGATATATAAGTAGAGTGAACTCTCCATATCCATGGATTCTGCATTCACAGATTTAACCATCCACAGCTTGAAAATATTCCTCCTCAAAATTCAAAAAAGCAAACCTTGATTTTGATATCATATATATAAGGGACACCATTTTACTATGCAGTTGTATGTAATGGAACTTGAGCATCCACAGATTTTGGTATCCATGGGGGATCCCGGAAATAAACCCAGGTTTGGTCACTTCTTTGTGAAGCGCCATTCTCTAGTTGAGAGACGCCTTGGGGATGCAATCTAATGAGCCTGGCTCCGTATTAGGGATCTCTAGGCTCTGGCTGGCTGGGTCCTGGAGGCCTTTGGGGGCTCCCCAGAAGAAATGAGAAAAGGAAAGGAATAAGCAGGAAGCTCGGCTGTGGGATTCCTGTGAGGCGGCTATTTTGGGAGTGCCTCCATCACCAGCTATGGATCCCCGGCCCTTGCTGGCCTCCTTGAGGCTCACCCGCCTGGAGGGCCCATGATGTCTGGAGGGCACTCCAGTAGACAAGGTCCTCTCTCAGTTCCTCCATCTCTTTGTCACTGGGGCCTGCCAAGGCCTCCCTGGTCCACCATAAGTCGCAAACAACTTGAAGGCACACACACAAAAAAAATGAAATGCATAGATATAGGGAGAGGGAACAACTGGCTTAAGGAGATTAAATGTGAATAGGATCTAGGAGTCCAAGCAGGCCACAAGTTGAACATGAGTCAAATGTGTGATGCGGCAGCTAAAAAGGCTAATGCGATTCTAGGCTGTGTCTAGATCAAGGGAAGTATTAGTACCACTCTATTCTACTCTGCTCAGGCCTCACCTGGAATATTGTGTCCAGTTCTAGCACCACAATTCAAAAATAATGGCATTTAATTATGTAATAATCATTGTATAACAATGCAATAATCAACAGTTCGTTACTTAATTTTTAAAAAATTGATCAACTTTAAAGGGTGAACCCAATTAATCAGGAAATGGCTTAGGACTTTATAGCACAGCTTTAAAAAGTGACTTACCGCTCCCAAATTAAATTCTAATTCAGGCTGCATCCAGATACTATCACATTCATTTTTGCCACCAGCACCTCCGGCTGGATGTAACCTGGTAATGTCCGGCTAGAATCCGAACTCAGACGGCCTCTTTTCAAAGCCAGGAGCTTCAAATGTCATATAAACCAATCAGCGATTTGCTTTAAATCATAGTAGGAACATGCTCTTGGATAACTCAGGGCTCAAGGGGGAAAAGTCTCCGGAAGTACTGAGAGTTTCTAGATCATTATGTTTTGATTTAACCTGCATATTTCCAGGTTTGCATCCAAACTTTTTCTTGAAATATCCTTGGTTTCCTTCACTCTATCACTGCCCCCTGCCTTGTGTCCTTCCTTCTCACATCCCCCCAGTTACTTGTCACATAATGGATGCATCTACACTGTAGAAATAATGCAGTGTGACACTGCTTGAGTGCTGTAACTCCATCCTATTGAGTCCTGCTATTTGTACTTTTATAAGGTCTTTAGCTTTCTCTGCCAAAGAGTGCTGATGCCTCACAAAACTACAAATCTCAGGTTTCTGCTTATGGAACCATGGCAGTGAAAATGGTGTCAAACTGCATTATTTCTGCAGTATAGATACACCCCTAAACTCATAGAGCATTGCAGACATTGATACATCTTTTTTATTATTCAGGAGTTATAATCAAAGTGCTAAAGTGCTTTAGCAATATTACACTAGTGAAACATAAAAATCATTCTGATTGGGCACAAACATTCCTATTTTCCTCACTTGATCTCTGTTGAACCCTGGAAAAAATAGCTGTTCTACTGGTAATGACCAACGTAGCTAATTCTCGGATAATCCAAACAGATTGTCAAATAGAGATACATTGCATTTTGGTAAATACTGAGTTAATTTAAACAGACTTGGGAAGTTGAAATGAAACATCATTGGTAATGCCAGGATTTCCCAGGAAATACTTTGGAATGTGGTAAAAAACATTGCGTAGATCTACAGAATTAAATTGGTTTATAGGAATATAAGTAGCCAATGTGGTGTAGTGGTTTGACTCTGGAAACCAGGGCTTGAATCCTCACTGAGCCATAAAACCCACTGGATGACCGTGGACAAGTCACACTGTCTCAGCCTCAGATGATGGCAATGACAAATTCCCTTTGAAAAACCTTGCCAGGAAAACCTTATGATAGGTTCACCTTAGGGTTGTCATAAGTCAGAAACAACTTGAAGACACACAACAACAACAACAACAACAACAACAACAACAACAACAACCAGAGGTTTTCAGAGACTTTTTTTCTTCCCTGGAGGGGCTCTAAGTGACAAGATCATGTGCAGCATTTTTGTTATTGTGTTTTATAATTATTTTAAGGTATTGATGTGTTAGGGAGCTAGCGTGGTGCAGTGGTTTGAGTGTTGGACTAGGAAACTGGGAGACTAGGGTTTGAATGTCTGCTCAGCCATGGAAACCTATTGGGTGAGCTTGGGCAAGTCACATTCTCTAAGTCTCAGAGAAAGGCAAGTGCAAACTCCACTGAGCAAACTGTGAAAAAGTAGGAAGACAGACTGTAATCAGGACTGTACCTGACAAATTGGGACATTTGGAGGGCATACAAATGTTTGGCATAGGTTCTGTGAAGATTTGACAATAGTTTTTGTGTATGCTAGCTACATGTTGTGTTTCAGTCTGGTATGGTGGAAATGAACCCAGCGTTGGTGTCCCTTTGTTGTTGTGTGCTTTGAAGTCGTATCTGACTTATGGCAACCCTAAAACCAACCTATCATAGGGTATTATTGGCAAGATTTGTTCAGAAACCCAATGGGTTTCATGACCAAGCTGGGAAATGAACCCTCATCTCCACTCAAACCACTACACCATGCTGGTTCTGTGGCCCTAGAGATCCTATAACTAAGGGAGGTAAAACTGTGGGGTTTGCATGTAAGGCAGACCATGAAAAACACAATAAATGGCTGGAAATTTGCAAACAAGTGTTCAGGTGATAATGCTACAGAATTGCAAATTTGTTTTTGTGGATTCTGCAGTAAAATACGTGAGGATAAAAAGAGACATTTTGTCTTGTTTCCATGCAGAAGGAAATACTGCTTCTAATATGCAGATAGATTAAATGTACTGGCATTGTCTAAAATCAAGGCAAGGAGACTTGGGTGGTTAGGCAGGAGTACTACTTTATTTTAATATTTTAAAAAATCAGTGGAGTGTTAAACTTACCCTCTCCAGATATTTTTGACTATAGCTTCCACTATCCTATCTCTTGGAGGCCCATCATTCCTGCCAGTTGCAACACTGTTTGGGGCTAAGCCCCTCAACATATAGAGTATCACAGGTACCCCAATTGTTTTATGATCAATCAACCAAGATTTAGTTAAACAAGAGACAGCCCTAAATGCCATTAAGATTGTCTCCTTCTTCTGAAAGTTAATGCTACTTCTGCTATGGAGATTATCAGATGGGGACAGAACAGGGACAGGATTGCTCTCCCATCCTTATTGCAATCGCGTGAAAGCATTTCATAAACATCACGCTTATCCTGTTGTTATCCTGTCATTGAAGAGGAATTGTATTAACTCAAATTCCCATTAATATAAAATGACAGGACAATGACAAGATAAGTGTGTCCTGGTATGAAAATCTTTCACGCGATCGCCATCAATTGCAGTTCAATGATGTGACACTGACAGGATAAGCATGGCATTGTATGAAATTTTTTTCATGATTGTGCCATAAGGATGGTAAAAGGATGGGACAAGGACATCCTTTTCCCTGTCTGATAATTTCCTATGTGTTTACTAGTGCTGAGATGTGTAGGGCTGGTTTAGCCTGGTGTGAAGATGGCAGGAAGCAATATTCTTGTTTCCTTCAGTGTACAAAATGAGTGTTAGATTATTATTTCTTCCAATCACTTCCTGAAAGTAAAAATAGCTTTTCCTGCAAGCAAAAATAGTTTCTTACACTTCCTTTGAGAAAGTGGGTATAAAGAACAAAGTTGTCAGGAACTATGAAAAGTATGATGGGTGAATCAACAGACTCTGCAACTGAAAAAAATGATTTATGTGAGCATTTCACCAACATAAGCAGTTTGAGAACCAGCTTGCTGTAGTGGGTTGAGTACTGGACTATGACTTTGGAGACCAGGGTTCAAATCCCCATGCAACCATGGAAGCCCACTTGGGCAATCACACTCTCTCAGGTGCAGAGGAAGGCAAAGACAAACCTTCTCTGAACAAATCGTGTGGGGGAGAAATGTGTGAGAGGGTCACCTTAGGGCTGTCATAAGTTGGAAAGGACTTGAAGGCACACAACAACATAAGGAGACTGCATAAATGTAACAAGACAATTGTTTCTATAATTGGCTCATGTTCTTATGCATGAGAAAACAAATACAGGTGAAACCGTGAGGCTTTGAATGCAAGTACAGCCTACACATTTGACATTGCAGTTGTGCAGTTTGGCTGGACTTTGCAGAAGTGATCAAGGGTACAGGGATAAAGCCACAAACACATATTTGGGAGGACAATTTTATTAATTACAGCTATATAGATTTGGCCTGGTGTGAAGCCAAAGACCCAGATGTTGGTCTCTGGAGTCCTAGTCCTATGCTCAAACCACTACACCATGGGACGGGGAGGGGGGGGGACAGCTAAGTCAGAAGTAGCAGGTAGAGTGGCAAGTGTCAGAGGAGATGTCAGTTAGCACACTGGTACTCATAGGTGTGATATTGGGATCCCCAGAACTAAAGGGATCCTAATTCTAATTCAGCCAGCAGCACTCTTTGTGCACGTATTAGTGTGTGCACAAGCATACGTACATGTACACTCACAGCCATCTTCAGTTCCAACTCCATGCTGCTTCCCTTTGTTAGAAAGATTAAAATGAAAGTTTGCTTCCAGAGGACTTCTGAAATTTGTTGGGGAACATGAATAGTAGTGTATCTCACAGAGTTATCAGTAATTGCAAGCAGAAGGTAATCAACAACTAATCCCACACCACCACCACCACTACACACAGAGTCTAGCAAAGAAATAAAGCAGAGTTGGTTGTCTTTCTAAAAATGTATGAAGTAGATTTTCTTACAAACACTGAAGGTTATACAGCGCACCTGCTCCGTATGTGGGTGTGCCATATGCGGCTTCTGGTTTACATGGAAGCCGCACTGCCTCTATTGAATAGTGTGTGCGCCCACGGTGCATGCACACCGTGTCACCAAACCACTGCAAGCACAAACCCTATTCTGTTGAATGGGGCTCGAGCTTATGTGGTATTTGCCTTATGCGGGGGGGAGGTCCGGAATGGATCCCCGCGAAAGGCAAGGCTCCACTGTATATCCCATGCAGGGGTAAGATTCGGGGGTGCAGGGAGCATGTACCAGGGAGGTGACACATTAAGAGGTGGTGACAACACTACCCCCTAAACATCTACCTTTTGGCAGAAACAGGCTGTAGCATTCACCTACATCCCATTAATATGTTGAAGAGATGGTGTGAGTGGGGCGAGGCTCAGTGGGCGAAGAAAGCGTTCCCAAGTTTTAAAAATAATAATATAGAGAAACAGAATGGTTTCCAGTTGGCAAAGGGGTCAGGCATTTTATCACTCTATCTGTTTAACTTGTGTGCTAACCATATTATATGGAAAGCAGGATTAGGAACAGAGGAAGCAGGCATGAAAACTGGAGGAAGGAACATTAACAATTTAAGATATGCAGATGACACCATGATACTAGCAGAAAATATCAAAGGTCTAGAACAGGGGAAGGCAACCTTTTTGAGCCGGGGCCCAGGTTGGTGTCCCCCAGACAACGGGGGGGTGGGGGGGGAGGAAAAAATAAATAATTAAATAATATAGGACAACATTTTCATGCGAAAAATTTGATGATTTTTTTAAAATGTTAATATAAATGCATGTTTCTTAGGTATGATCAAAATGGAGGACATTTGGGCATTATTCCTAGACAGATGGCAGAAATGGACTTCCCTTTCTGGCCAACCATTCCAAACAGCACATTTGGGCATTGAACATGGCTTTACTTAAGATGGCCTCTTGCATATTTCAGAGGCTTATTGCATAACCAAACTCTTTGGGTTTCACACTGAACATGGGTTCACATGGCTATGCATATTGAACATGTCAAGGTGGTTTCACAGTTCTTGCACCAAGTGTACTTCTCAGAAGTGTGTACTTGGTCAAGGGACTGTGGTTTTTCTTCACTGCACATGAGTTTGTAAAAATCACAGCAATTTACATTGGCTGTGCCTCTGAAGCTGGCTCATATCATCATCATCATCATCATCATCATCATCATCATCATCATCATCATCGTTAAAACAAAGCAGACCTGTAAAAATGGAATAGAAATCCTCCTCCTCCTGCTGCTCCTCTTCTTCTTCTTCCTCCTTCTCCTGCTCCTTCCTCCCTCCCTCCTCCTCTTCCTCCCCGCGTGCCTGTGCTGGAGGCCAATGGCCCTGCGGGGCCTTTGGTGGCAGCAATCGGCAGCAGGACTGAGCTGGGGCCGGTCCCAATGGCTCAGTGGGCCGCATGTGGCCCGCAGGCCATAGGTTGCCGACCCCTGGTCTAGAACAATTACCGAAGAATGTCAGGAAAGAAGGTGCAAAGACAGGTTTACAGTTGAACATTAGGAAAACAAAAATAATGACCACAGATAATTTCCATAACTTTAATGAAGTCATTGAAATAGTTCAAGATTTTCTTTGGCTCAGTCATTAATCAGAATGAATTCAGTCAAGAAATTAGAAGAAAACTAGAAGTTGAAAGGGCAGCAATGGAAGAATTAGATATGATCCTGATACATAATTGAGTACTCTAGTTAAGATTGTCTACGCCATTGTATTTCCAATTTCTACACATGGTTGTGAAACTTAGATAGTAAAGAAGGCCAATAGGAAGGGAATTGACTCATTTGAGATGTGGTGCTGGAGTGGGAGCCAAACTTGGAACTACAGTATAACTGTAATTAGTTGCTTTTAAATAGTAACTTTCCAAAGCTCTGTCCAACAGAAGGTGTTAGTAATACAGAGAAGCACAGGATTTGACATATTGCCAAACTTTTCATGAGCATGGCACGTTCCGCATCATGTACCTTCATGCCCTGTGGCTAGCTTGGAGACAGCTTGGAGCAACCACCTTACTATGCTCTCTGGGGGCATTTATTTGATTAATCCCCAGTAGGTAGAGCAGATGGCCTGAGGAGTTTTTTCCCTATGGATAAGACCATTTCTCTCATCCCATTTAATATATTTAAGCAAATTAATGAAATACAATTTTACAAAATGCACCATCCACCCTAGAACCTTCTTTAATTATGAATTCTGCATGGCAACTGTTACCAAGAGAGTCTTCTCTGAAACTGATGTTCAAAGAACTTTACATCAAATCTTCAAACAGTTGAGGAAGGTTCAAGCTACAAAGTCAGAACATCTGTTGCCTTCCATGCATTTTTTTCCAATGGAGAGATCAGAGAGGAAGGGGAAAAAGCAGACAAAACAACCTTGGTTCTGCTTTATTATTTAAATATAATAGCAGCCTGTGTGTCATGCTTTATGCAGAAAGAAAGCAGGAATGTTTGCAGCAGGCATTGTACAGATTTACTAACGGGGGCCAAAATTCCAATATGCCAGAAATATTTACTGCCCCCACCTTGTTTTCAGTTTATAGCAGCTCCATAATTTTCCCAGGTTGACTAAAGCCATCTCCAGTTGAAATAACAAGGCTTTCTTTCCTTATCTCTGGTGGTTATGCGAGCATCTGATTCCAGAAATGTTCTGCCACATAATACAGTCCCTATAAATGCTGCTGATATAATTTGTTCTGGCAAGGGGTCACAGATCACCCCTGATGAGCATTGGTGATATGCCAGTTCTGTCATATCTGCTGTCAAACTCAGCTGTGTGCATGAAAACTGTATCACTGCTTGGTTCCTTCAGCCTGTGCAGTGCTGAGTCCATGTTGTTTTAAGAGTCCTGATAAGCACTGTGAAAACATTTCTCCCATACACACATTTATACCTCTCACTAGACAGGGCTGCCAGTGCATCATCCCATACTCCTGGTGTAAGTATTCATAGAAATGGCAGGTACACACTCTCTAACATCTCTGGAAGCAGGAAATCAGCTGTGCAGATCTTCAGCTCATATTGGTGCCCCCACCAGGGTGATCCACATAGATAGGGTAAGGGCCAACATGACCTAAAGCATTATTCACTTCTACAGTGTCAGAAACGGAAGCATAGAAATAGTACATCTAATCCCTTAAATAGAAGCAAGTTGAAGATTTAGGATAAAAACAAACAAACAAATTATATTGGTTGACCAACCAAACCCAGAAAGTGCCCACCAGTGCTTGCTCTTCATCCTGGAGAGAAGTGACTAGTGGATGCCTCAGCGCCTGGACCTTGTGTTGGCCAAAATCTTCATAAACAATTTGCCTTATGGATTAGAGGACATGCTTATCAGATTTACAGATGACACCAAATTGAGGTTGATTGTGGTAATGAATACTCCAGACAACAGGATTAGAATTCAAAATTACCTTGACAGATTGGAGAGCTAGGCCAAAAGCAACAAAAGCAATGTCAACAGGAATAAATGTAAGGCAGTATGTGTAGGCAGAACAAATGAAATGGGCAAATATAAGATGGGGAACACTTGACTTGAAAGCAGTACATGTGAAAATATCTCTGGACCTTAGTAGCCCAGAAGCTAAATGTAAATCAATGGTGTGATGTGGTAGCCAAAAAAGCCAATACTGGAATACTGTGTCCAGTTCTGGAAACCATGGTTCAAGATGGTTGTTGATGTCAACAAACTGGCATGTGTCCAGAGAAAGTTGGCCATGATTATTGGGGTGGGAGGGTATGTTCGCTTGGAGAGGAGAAGACTGAGAGATGACATGATCACCATTTCAAAATATCTGAAGGGATGTCATGTAGAAGATGCTTCAGAGACTAGAACACAGGCCAATAAAATCAAATTACAAGAAAAGAGACTCTGCCACACTCTTCTACCCCTCTTTCTTCCCAACCAAGAGGATGCTAAGGAATAAATAGAGAATCTTTGAAGAGTTTTGAAATTTAGGTCCAGAGGTGCATGAGATCAACCCAAGGCAAATCCCACCTGTGATCTGATTCTAAAGCTGCCTCCCTCTGTTTGGGACCTTCAAGGAGTGTTTGAATATAACAATCAGGCAGTGAACTGGGAGCTGAAGTCCACAAAACCTGGAGGAGCCAGTTTGGGAGATACTGACCTAGAGGGTAGAGGTGGATGCCCCTGCAGTCACTAAAAGTGTCTAAAAAGTGGCTTGTTTGTTTGTTTGTTTTTAAAAATAATGGTTATACAAAAAGTCACACACACAAACACAGAAACACAGAAACATTAAAAATACTATCAATTGGAGAAGTGATAACTATAATGGTAGACATAAGTGGGTCAGGAGGAAATGCCACACAAAGAATCATGCCCATATAGTTACAAACATGGGAGTGTTTTCGCCTTTGCTTGTCTCCTACCCACTCAGGCTGTGTCCATACTGCAGAAATAATGCAGTTTAACCCCACTTTAACTGCCATGGCTCCATGCTATGGAATCCTTTGTAGTTTGATGTGGCACCAGAATGTTCTGACTATCTTTACAAATAAGCATGCTTTTCTAATTTGCAAATTATCCCAAACTGCAGGGGGTGAGTAGCGAAAACCCCTGAGGTCAGGGTTAGAATTCAGTATGACTTTGATAGAATGGAGAACTGGGCCAAAATTAACAAGATGAATTTCAACAGGGATAAAGTGTTAGCATACCCCCCTTGCTATATATGGGGTTTCATATTTTCATATCTAAAGTGAAGCATGTTTTAAGAGGTCAAAATGACATTTAGAACTCTAGGAAGTTTTCCATGGGAAAGGTGAATGATCTACCATATATACTCGATTATAAGTCAATCTCATGTATTAGTTAAGGGCAGGTTTTGGGACCAAAATTGTGGATTTTGGTATGATCCATGGATATGTCAAGGGTCAAATCTTGAGGGTCTCTCAGTTCCACAGTGTCTCTTTGTTATTTCTCCATGGCAGTGGACAGAGGTTGCTTCTCTGCTGCATTGGGGAAGCACCAAAGAGCCTCGGTTGCAATCATTTTTTTTCCTTGGAGTGGGGTTGAACAATCATAGGTGCCCTCCTGTCCTCATTTGTCTGCAGCTGGCAGGCCTGTCTTCTCACAGAGGGTTGAGAGAAGGAGGAGGAGGTGGGTGGGTGGTGAAGAGTCAGTTCGGGGAGAGCCAGCTGTATAAGGAGCTGAGGCAGGGAAACATAGAAATTGTGTGTGTGTGCGTGCGTGCATACATGCAAGAGAAAGACTCTTAAAGAAGCAGCAATCACCCACCACTCTCTTTGCTTCCCCAGCAGCCCTTTCAGCATTCACTCCTGAGGCAGGGAAGGAATCAGAGGGAGAGACTGCTTTCTCCACTGCATAGTCAGAGAAATCTGAAAGAGCTATTACCGTATTATCTTATATAAGTCAACTTGAAAATTTAGGGTCAATTTTTGAGCATAACTTTTAAAACTTAATATAGACAAATACATGCGATAGATAGATAATACCAAAATAAAGGTTAAATGGGTTTGCTGAGCACTCCCCCCTCCCCCCAGGCTTTCCACATATCCTCTTGCACTGGAGACAAAGGCAGTCCCATTGCACTATGATTAATAAGACCATATCTTGTACCTACCCACACTGTCTTCCCAGCCACATTTCCCCATCTATCTATCTTGGGGTTGACCTACATCCAATAACTGTTTCGTTAATCTGGAGTTAAGACCATCTATTGAAATTGCATTTTGTCAGTCCATTGAGAAACCAGTCAAATCCTTTGTACTTTGTGTGGGAATGCTAAGTACTCCTTGGGGACACCAAACAGGATATAAATATCCATGCCACACATGTCCAGTTTGCTATTGCAATGAGTGACCACTGGAGCTTTCTCCAACCATCTAGAGCCTCCTCTTCCTGTGTTGCCCTCAGGCATTGTGTGAGCCACACTCTGTTTCTGTGGATTCCTCTTCGAGACTGGTAAATATCACCCTCTTTACAACTCTAAGCCTCTGCTATCCAATTTCCATATCTCCATTTCAGATAGACTTGAATGGTGTTGCAGACTGAATTATTGCTGTGTATGTGTGCTCTCCTTCATATTTCTAAATAAGACTTTTACACATGTAATCCTCCCACAGATAGGACTGATATACAAAGGTGAACCAATCCGTCAGGTTACCAAACCTCTCATAGGCCTTCTCTGAGCTATACAATTCTCCTAACATTTAGACACTGACACAGTTAGTGCCCCCCCCCCCACCTTTTGGGGTAAGAAGAGGTAAGGTGCCACATCTAGCCAGCAAAAAGAAATATAGGATGAATGACATCTGGCTTGAAAGCAATACAGGTGAAGAAGTTATAGTGCTCTTAATAGATTGGGTTAAGCATGAGTCAACGGTGTGATGAGGTGGCCAAAAAACCCCAATGCAATTCTAGGCTGCATCAACAGGAGTAAAGTGTCCAGATCAAGGAAAGTAGCAATGCCACTCTATTCTGCTTTGATCAGAGCAAGGGTTTGGACTGGATGGCCCTTGTGGTCTCTTCTGTCATTCTATGAGACTCTTCAAATGAGGTGTGGTAGGTAGCTGTGTAAACCCTTTCAGTGGAGGAACCCTTCTATGTCATGTAGAAGATGAAGCATGTTTGTTTTCTGCTGCTCCTGGAACTAAAACAGGCCTATAGATTCAAATTATAAGAAAAGAGACTCCACCTAAATATTCTAAATATTAGAAAGAACATATTTACTGTAATGGCTCTTTAACAGTGGAATGAATTGACTGGGAGGGTGGTGGACCTGTTTGAAGGTCTTTAAACAGAGGTTGGATAAGTATCTTTTAGAAGTTCTGCAGTTGTATATTCCTGCATGGCAGGGGTAGAACTAGATGGCCCTTGTGGCACCCCTCCACACTAGGTTGTTTCCTGCGTCTCTAGGAAGTAGAGCTACTTTTCTTCCTGCAAACTTCTACTTTGTCCCAGAAAGAAGGAAAGAGAGTCCCAGCTCCAGGTCTGCTTTGAGGAGATGGCTGTGTCATTTCCCCAAAACAAGAGGGGTCTCCTAGATCCAGAGGGCTCCAGACAAGGAAGTCAGGATAGAGGGTGATGGGAAGCAGACCTCACCATTCCCTTCTCCTTTTGTGTCATGTATTTTTAGATGGTAAGCCTGAGGGCAGGGGACTGTCTAGTTAAATAATAATAATTGTAAGCCGCTCTGAGAGCCTTTGTGGCTGAAGAGCGGGGTATAAATATTCCAGACAGACAGACAGACAGACAGACAGACAGGATTCTATAATTTTATAATAAAATTAAAAACACAGAGAAATAACATCTTATTTTTACATTATTTTATGCTTTAATATTGGAAGGTTGGAGAGCAAAACAAAGAGACAGGTTCTTTCCCTAGGGAATGAATACTCCAAAATGGAATAATAGAGAGAGAGAAGGTTGACAGGACGGAGGGATAGTCAGTACAGAGTTGTGTGTGTGTGTGCATTTGTGCCTTCAAGTTACCTGCCAACTTACAGCAACTGTGAATTTCATAGTGTTTTCTTAGGCAAGGAATACTCAGAGGTAGTTTTGCCCATTCCTTCATCTGAAATATAGCCTACAGCACCTGCTATTCATTAGTAGTCTCCCAAACAAGTGCTACCCAAGGCCTACCCTGCTTAGCTTCCCAAATCAGATGGGATCTGGTAGCTTTAGAATATTTAGGCCCCGTGTTCAGAGATGTTGTTGCGTGTCTTCAAGTCGTTTCTGACTCTTGGGGGCTATACAGATGGGTGGTATGCAGCCGCCCCTTTTGCCCAGGATTGGGGCTGCAGCAACCACACACCACAGCCTCTGGAGGACACAAAAAGAAGCCACGAAAAGCAGCTTTTTTTCTGCATCCTAGAAGGGGCATCATAGGCGCACTGGAGCGCCATTATGATGCTCCTCCCATGCTGTACCATTTGGGCACTGCACCACAGTGGCATCATCCCGTGCACCGTGTAAACAGGTGTGCACCAAAATGGTACCATGGGGGCAGAGTCACAGCATCTAGCATGCAGACACTACACCATGACTCCGCTCACAGGCTAGTGCTTTTCGCTGGTCTGTACAAGGCCTTGGAGATCCTAATGTGAACCTATCATAGGGTTTTCTTGAGAAGATTTGTTTAGAGGGGCTTTTCCTTTGCCTTTCTCTGAGTGGTTTTCCATGGTTGAGCAGGAATTTGAACTCTGGTCTCCAGAGTTATAGTCCCATGCTCATACATCTGCAGCACACTGATTCATGTTCATGGTTACTTTCTGTCAGTTATATTTAACTTTGTTTAGCTGCAGCATAACAGAGCATGAACAAAGTTACAGGAAACAGTAGTCAGACATGATTTTGAGAGGGGACTTGAATGAGGCTCAGAGGCAAGACTCAAAAGGAAATGAAGCTGGAACCTGTCCCTTCCTTCCAAGCACCCCAATGGTATCTCACTAGCCAAAGTTGGGAATAAGCATATTGAATTAGATGGACTATGTAGGTCTATGATCCTAGAAGGCAATTTTAGAGTCTTCATGCTTGTTTCTACCAGGGCTTCTGGGCCTTTACCAGCTGTACAACAGCCAGGTCAAGGGAGGTAATAGTACTACTCTGTTCTGCTTTTGTCAGAGCTCACCTGCAATACCGAGTCCAGTTCCAGGCATCACAGTTCTAGAAGAATTTTGACAAGCTGGAACATGTCCAGAGAAGAACAACCAAGATGATCACAGATCTGGAAACCAAGCTGTGAGGAGAAGAGAAAAATGAGAGGTGATATGATAGCAATGTTTAAATGTCCCAATAACTGCCATGTAAAAGATGGTACAAAGTTGTTTTCTGCTGCACCAGAGGATTGGACCCAAACCAATAGATTCAAATTACAAGCAATGAGATTGCAACTAAACTGTAGTAGAGATTTCCTGACAGCAAGAGCTGTTTGGCAATGAAATAGGCTACCTCAGAAAATGGTTGACTCTTCTTTGTTGGGCTGTTTTAAACAGAGGTATAGAATCATAGAATCATAGAATCATAGAGTTGGAAGAGACCACAAGGGCCATCCAGTCCAACCCCCTGCCATGCAGGAAATCCAAATCAAAGCATCCCCGACAGATGGCCATCCAGCCTCCGTTTGAAGACCTCCAAGGAGGGAGACTCCACTACACTCCGAGGAAGTGTGTTCCACTGTTGATGGGTACTTCTCAGGAATACTTTAGCAATGGATTCCTATACTGGAAGGGAGTTGGACTAGAGGCTCCAATTCTATGTTTGTGCACATGCAGCCTTTTTGAACAGCTTGGACAGCAGATTTTTCTGGATTCCATACATGTTTTATAGTTTCCTCTGGGAGGAACTTACTGCAGCCTCTAAAATCTAGGCTTGCGGCGACCTCCCAGAGGGCGTTCTCTGCTGTCGCCCCCAAACTCTGGAACGACCTGCCGGATGAGATCCGTCAGTTGACATCATTAGACAGCTTTAAAAAAGCTGTCAAGACGAATCTCTTCCGGCAGGCCTTTCCAGATTAACCATCCTGGCCCAGGCTCCCTGATCCCCTCTTTCCTCTCGTGGCCCCATCTTTAGTGATGGTTGAGGATCTCCAGAGGGACACCAGGGTTTTTAGTTTGTTTTAATTATGTTTTATGTTTTGATATTGTGTTTTTTAATCTGTCATATTTTTAATACTTTCTTAAGGAGGGGAGGGATTATAATGTTTTTAATTTTATATTTTACTCTTGTTATATTTACTGTTGTCAACCGCCCGGATTGGTTCGCCACAGGGCGGTATACAAATAAATATTATTATTATTATTATTATTATTATTATTAGACACAGGAACTGTGTTAGAGGCTGCATCCACATTGCAGAAATAATCCAGTTTGACACTGCTTTAACTGCCATGGCTCAGTGCTATGGAATCCTGGCATTTGTAGTTTGTTGTGGCACCAGAGCTCTCTGACAGAGAAGGCTAAATGTCCCACAGAACTGCAGTCCCCAGTATTCCATAGTCACGGAAGTTAAAGTAGTGTCAAATTGGATTATTTTCATAGTGTGAATGCAACCAGAAACAAATATGGCAACCACAAACTGCATTTACTTTGGTGAGTGTGTTAAACTACCTGGAACAATGCTATAGTAAGTTGAAGTCCTTATCACACCATGTCATAGTTTAACCCCACTTTTGTCTCAGCCTTATTCACAGCATCCTGGTTCTCCTGGCATTGTTGTGTGGGAACATGACCTTTTTTTAATGCTGGAAATAATAATAATGTCCCCCTTTCCCATTATGATTCAGTAATCAGTTTGAGTGTGGATGTCTCGTTCTGTTTTGTTGCAAGAATGATTGATTAGTGGGGGCAGTGTTTGTGTGGTGTGATTGTCCATCTCTTGGGGTTCCCAAGAAAATCTCCAACAAGGAAGCTGCAGATTACTTCTAGTGCTTGGGCAAGGAGGACAAAAGATCTCAAGAGAATAGCTGTATTTTTTATCCTCTACGCTCTTGAAACACTTTCTAGATTTTTTTCTATTCTTTTTATATAAATAGTTTATTGTTATAGTGAAATTAATGGTGTGATCCTGACCTAGTCACCTTCAAAAGGCACCATTCAGGCACCTTTACTGCACAGTTGTTGTTGTTGTTTTAAGATCTCTCCACTGCTTTCCAGCAGTATCACACACCACAATTTTACCACCATAATGTTACCTTTTAAAGAATTGTTGTAAATTATTATTAATTTAATTTTGGGTTGTAATAGTGTAATAGCACTATAGCATCAAAAATCATATTTGTTAGCAGGGGACATCTGTTTCCCATGGAGAAAATAATTCTTGTTATTCTAAAGCAGCCTGATTGCACTTAGAGGTTCAAAACTTTAATTGTGTTTTATATACTAAACTAAACTATTTACATCCATACATAGGAAGCCGTGTCTTTTCCATAGAAGCCAAAAAACACCACTGTGTGAGGTGACTGAAACCATAATGGGTTTTTGTGCTTAATGCAATGGGTAGACCACACACACACACACACACACAATGAAAACAACATTTTTAAAAAAAAATAATTTAAATAAATAAAATAAATAAATAAAATTTAAATAAAATTTAAAATGTGCCTTGAACTCCAAAGGTACTGCTGTCCCTTACAGTGTTGCCAAGTTTTCAAAATAGCAATAAGGGATAGTTGGAATTCATAACAGCAGGGGCGGAAATCAGTAAGTAGCTATTAACAAGTTTGTGTTCTGCCTAAATGCCAAATGAATGTATTGATTTCAGTTCACATAGCCATATATTTCTCTGGAAAATTAACATATTGTCCATATTCATAATATACATGATGCACACATTTCAGTCTTTTTCAATCACCCATACCTCTCTATATGGGATTTTTTGCCATTCTGTTCCATTTATATAAAAGCAAAAGCTTTCCAACTTTCACATAGAGGACATTCTTCATAATAAGAGACACCTGCCAGTCCTGTAGTGAGACAGTGTGAAGTAGCGTTTAAGTGCTTGACTATAATTCTAGAGACCAGGATTCAAATCCTCATTTGGCCACTGGTTGATCTTTGTCAAGTCACACTCTCTCAGCTTCAGAGGAAGGCAAAAGTAAACCCCCTCTGAACAAATTTTGCCAAGAAAACCCCACAGTGTTTTCTCCTTAGTCAGAAATGACTTGAAGGTACACAACAACAACAAGCCAGTCCTATATGAGACAAGCTTTCCAACATGCAGATAAGGGACATTAAACACAGATAAGGACACCTGGCAACCTTAGTTCCACAGTATTACCAAATGGTGGCACAGCACCCAAAACATTGTTCCCCACAGCACTATTAGCTCACCACATTAATAAGAGCTTAGGTATGTATGTGTATGTATTGTCTGTGTGTGTGTGCTCGCGCGCTTTCAAGTTACCTGAAGACTTTTGGTGACTCCATGAATTTCATAGTTTTTTCTTAGGCAAAGAATACATGCAGGTGGCTTTGCCAGTTCCTTCTTCGGAAATATAGCCTATAGCACCTGGTATTTACTGGCAGTCTCTCATCCAAATATAGTAAAGCTGGTGACCCTGCTTACTTTCCATGATCAGACAGAATCTGATGCCTTTTGGGTACGTAGGTCACTTCCTGACTACATCTCTAAAATTCTTGCAGCCAGTGCAACCAGTGGATGTTTCTCCTGTATTACTCCTTTATTACTTAGTCAAAGTACTTTCTTCTAGTGTGATATTTTATACATCTGAAGCACTAGATTTATTCTCTTTACTTTATAGAGCTAGCTTGATACATCCACTCAGAAGCAGACTATGTGGGAAATTGAAATATGCTACTTGGTGAGGAGAGAATTTCTTGAACTGGTATCTCTCTGCCTTCATTTCTGAATGTTGACATGCTGTCACACATACCAAAGTAAATGAATCTTGGTCAGATTTCAGGTATATGAAATTTGTGAGTGACAGGACTGGAATCAAGTGTGGCAGGGATAGGAATGCATCAGGAAAGGAGGAAGCCTTTAAATTAACTCCTGTTCTACTCCTGCTATTTCTCCTACCCACCCCGATCTACCTTCCTGTATCTTGTAATGCCAGCAAAAAATAATGAGCATGGAAAACAGGGCAGCCCAACATTTAGGTTTTCAAAATAACAGTGAAATCTGTAATATGGTAATGAATTTGGCAAAGCTGTTCTTGGAGAAACAGAGTGAATGTTTAAAAATGCCTTCAGGCAAAACATTTGACAATTTATCCCTGCCTTTCTTTGTATCAGCTTCAGCAGAATTTAATAAACTGTTTCCAAATGAAGTAAAGCTACTTAGGAACAATCCAGGGGCTCTGAGGGGAGAGATAAATATGCTATGAAATAATGTACATTTTCTTAAGAAGGTGAGAGCCTCTACCATGACACCTTTGGGGCAGGCCAAAGGGCTGAATGTTTTGGTCTGAGACCTCACTCAGCAGAATGATCAGGGTGGCCGCAAATGCAACACGGCTGGCTACAGTTTGAAGTAAGTGAAGTTAATACACATTTCCATCTATGCAGGTCCCTACCACCCTCAACACCCAGAACCTGTTTGCATCAATGAGGAGCCCAGTCTTCAAAGTACCAATCTCTTACTCCTTGAAGAGGAAAAGACAACAGAGGGGCAATAATTTTCCATCAAACTGAAATGCTAATTTATATGTACAGAGGCAACATTAGAATATCTCTCTCTATCTATATCTATATCTATATCTCAGAATTACAATATATCTCAGTGGAAAAGATTATGAAGAATGCAGCGGTGTCTCCATGGGCTTGTGGGGGTGACTTCAGGAGGCAGTGCACACTCCTTCCCCATGTGCCACCCCATCCTTTTCCTGTTTAGGAAAAGGACGGGATGGCACGCGTGGGGGGAGCAGGGGAGCATGCGGGAATGGTGTGCAGGGGGAGCACATGGGGGGACCATGCAGGAATAGCATGTGGGAACAGTGCACAGGGATGGGGAGCACACGGGGGGATGGTCCAACTGGGTGTCACCCCTCTTCTGGAGTGTTGCCCAGTGTGGACCAGCCAACCCCACCCCTCCTAGTAATGCCACTGCAAGAGTGTGTCCTCTGCTGAGTTTGCTATTAGGCTTGTAATTATGGACTGATATCATCAATCTCCTTATGATTTTTCATCTTTAAATCAGACTTAGAGTTTGTCTGCATTTCTTCATCCCAGGCTGGTGCTGCTTGTTCACACAATGCATGGCAACTTCTGGTGGTATACTGTGGGCATTCCACATTAACCAGACCATGCCCTGGAGCTGGCAAAGTCAAGGAAAGCCCCAATGTTTCCCTGAAATCTTGGGATCTGTGATGTGCAAACAGCTGGACTGGGTCTGAATCAGGCCAAGCCACGTGTTTGCACACTAGGCACTGCACCATCTTTCTTCCTCACATTAAGCAGTGCAGAAAAAGGAGATGACCTTTCCACGAAGCCACCACTGTTGTTTACATACCTGCAGAAGCTCTGTTGACAAGTTGCCTGGCAGGATGCTACTTCTAAAGGTGGGCTTGCCCGTGTGGCAAATGAGAAGGGAGGATAAAGGTACACACACCCCAATCACATGGCTAGGGCCTCTGGATATTTTTTGGTCAGTGTAGACACACCCTAAACTGTGTTTGGAATAAAAGCTATAATAATAAAACAGAATGTATGCCTCAAAATGTATGTCCATTGTAGCTCTAAGCCTGTAAATTCTGAATTGTGGCATAGATGACCTGATTCTTTCATTTCACATTTGTATTTTGTTAGTTTTGAATAAAAAGTTTGATGAAACATGGTGAACTGCTCTTCCCTACTCTTTCCATGTTATTTCTGCTGCTCATGTCAATTTTTTTGGTTAAAGAAGTAATGCCCAGGTCTGTTGACTGTCGTATATCTGTATCCTCATGAATGGGTCTCAAAGTGAACAAAAGCCCCCAAGAGGTCTTGCATCTTTTTTCTCTATCTCAGAGACAAATCTTGGTTATGTTTGATGAATAGCTTGTCTCTATGTTGTATTACTTAAATTAATTAGCCTGTGGGGATGGAAGAATTCATTGTTATCAGGATCACAGCAGCACATGGGAAGGAAACACGTTTCTCTTCTCTCCCCAACTGTGACTTAGGCCTGTTATAGACTGCCAAAATAAAACTGCTTCGGGTCTCTTTGGAGGCATGCTGTTTAAATGATGCATGCATCTGAAGAATCCGGAAGCTGCACCAAAGCTGCACTCCAGTGCTTAGGAATGGAGTGTGGCTTTGGCGCGACCTCCAGACTCTTAGGACCCATGCATCATTTAAATAGCATACCTCCAAAGAGACCCGAAGCAGCTTTATTTTGGCAGTCTGTAACAGGCCATCGTGTTGTTTTTTTTAAGTTCCACCCTTCTACTGAAAATTAAAATTTTTAAACTCTATTGTGCTCTCTCTCTCTCTCTCTCTCTGTGCTTACACATTGGTTTTTATGGGTTTTTCAGGCTATATACACTGTGTGTGTGTGCTTACACATTGTATATGGAGTCAGAAGTGGAAATGATTAGGCAAGTGATAGCTAGGAAGACAGAGGATAAACAGTTCCCCAAGCCATGATCCCAATAACTATCATACTTCTCTAAGGCCCGATACACACGGCGCTAAAGCGCTGTGCTGGTGGCATACTAGGGTTAAGGGACCGTAACAATGATGTAACAATGGTGGCACCCCCGTGTATATGGGCACCACCATTGCTATGTGATGGATGCATAGCATCCACAAGTCGCGCCGCGCTTGTGATGTCATGAGTGCGCCATTGGCGCACTAGGGCATCACAATGGCGGCACAAAAAGAACCTGCTTTTCGCGGGTTCTTTTTCTTCTGCAGGGAAGCCATGCAGTCTGGTGGCTGCAGTTTCCCTGCAGAAGGAAAAAGGCACCAGCAGGCCTCCCTTTTTGGGAGGTCTGTACTGCGCCATAGCTGTGATTAATATAAAGTGTAACCATGCTGCCATGAGGTACTCCATAGGCCAACAGCCAGGAGGTAGAACAGGAGTTCCTCAGCACTACTTTCCTGGTTTGCCCCTCCAAGGAGGCCTGGGGGCACTGTAGAACAGTGCCCCAAAGTCCCATTCCAGAGAGGTGGTCCAGACGAATACCACAGTTCATGGTATCAAAAGCCATTGAGAGGTCCAACAAAACCAACAGGGGCACACTGTCCCTGTACAGTCCCCTGTGTAGACCATCCACCAAGGCAACCAAATCTGTTTCAGTACCATAACCAGGCTAGGTGGATCGACTCCATAAGGGAGGCCATTGGCATGAATATAGGTGGATCAACTTCATCGGGGGGGGGGAGCATGGGCATGAATCTGCAAGAACTGAGGACAGTAGTGGAGGACAGGGAGTATTGGAAATGTCTCATCTACGGGGAAGGCATAAGTTGAGACTGACTCGAGGGTAGTTAATAACAACAAAAAGGACCCCTCTCAGCCAGAAGCAGACACACAATTTTTCCTGGAAGTCTAGAGGACTGGTAGTGCTTAAAACAAGTTACCGTGCTCAAAGTCTTCCTTTCTCCATTTATTTAATGGTATTTGTTTTCCCAGCCAGCCAGCCAGCCATCATCCCTGCCTCTCTCTCTCTTTCTCTCCCCTAAAACTAGAAGTAGATTTGCAGTCACTTGGGAGAGCTGGTGTGGACCACCACACATTCCACGGGTCACAAACTGGACACTGGTAGTGTGTGTGCACCATGTGGCTTTTCTTCTGTACCTAAAACTACCCTGATGCCCTCAAGGGTCAGTAAAGGATTCTAATATTAGACACATGATAGAACATAATTCTACAGGTTGGATATTTCCTTTCCACATTCTTTTTAAATGTTAGGTCCTGAAATTTCAGAGGCACAATAAAAAAAGCATGAAGGAAGTTATGTCCAATGATGAGAGGCATTGACTCTTGAACTTAGAAGAGAATTATGGTACTGAAGTGCCTTGCCTATTCACGGGGTCTTTGGTTCTTGTGGTTTGCCATTTCATGCATTTTCTATAGCCTTACTGCTTTCTGCAGTGTTACTGCTGCCATCTGAATAACGTTTTGTACAAATTAAAAAGAAACCTCTGGAACTACTGTCCAGTGAACATCTAAAAGGACTCATTACACACGTAATTCTATTCCATTTCAGAAATGTTAATTTTTAAATTCTCTTCCAACTTTAATTTCATGTCTGAGTCCTTTAGCTGAATTTCCATTGGACTTTTATATGACTAAGAGATAAAAGCTCCTTTTGTCCCATAGAACTCTTCATCAGAAGATGTTAAGCTTGTACAGCTATTGTGAATTATTTAGCAATTTGAATCGAACTTTGAATTTGTAAATATGATGGGTAGGGAAAGTAAAATGCTTAATGGCTGGAGGCTTTTTCAGTTACTTTAAAGGACTGAAAGGAATTTCATAGAATCATAGAATCATAGAGTTGGAAAAGACTGCACGGGCCATCCAGTCCAACCCCATTCTGCCATGCAGGAAATCCAAATCAAAGCATCCCCAAAAGATGGCCATCCAGCCTCCGTTTGAAGACCTCCAGGGAAGGAGACTCCACTACACTCTGAGGGAGTGTGTTCCACTGTTGAACAGCCCTTACTGTCAGGAAGTTTCTCCTAATGTTGAGGTGGAATCTCTTTTCCTGTAGCTTGCATCCATTGTTCCGGGTCCTGTTCTCTGGAGCAGCAGAAAACAAGCTTGCTCCCTCCTCAATATGACATCCTTTCAAATATTTAAACAGGGCTATCATATCACCTCTTAACCTTCTCTTCTCCAGGCTAAACATCCCCAGCTCCCTGAGTTGTTCCTCATAGGGCAAGGTTTCCAGACCTTTCACCATTTTAGTCGCCCTCTTCTGGACACGCTCCAGTTTCTCAATGTCCTTTTTGAATTGTGGTGCCCAGAACTGGACACAATATTCCAGGTGAGGCCTGACCAGAGCAGAATACAGTGGCACTATTACTTTCCTACAGTACGTTTCAAGATCTGATCTGGCTTCTTGCAAATGATGATTTCCAAGTATCTGCTCACAAACAGAAGGATGTGAGGAATGAAAACTCACTAGGAGAACACAGGTTTTGTATCCAAAAGGTCTCAGTGTCAATTCCAGACAATTTATGACTAGAAAAGATTCCTGTCTCTTTGTTGACAGTATTGAGTGAGATGAACCCATTCCAGTCTGACTCAGTATAAAGCAGTTTTCTGTTCCTTATATCTTCATGGCTGCAAGGCTGTATTGAATTTATTTTGATGCACTTGTGGTAAACTGTAACAAACTTGCATGATGTATTTTGTGCATTTTGATAGGTCAATAAGAGTATCACTATTTTATGGATTTGCAGAATTTTGTTCTCTTTTGCTGCATAGCTACTCCTGTATATGCTTCCTGGATTGGAAAATGCTGAATATTGCCACAACAGGGAAGGGGCTAGCAAATTGTGAGTGGGGCAAGGCTCAGTATGAGGAGAAAGGAGAGGCCACAGACTTATTAAAAATTAAATTTTAAATGTTATTGTTTAAAAATTAGTCTATAGACTAACACGGCTATATCTTTGAATTCTACTGACAACAGAAGTAACATTTGAGACAAAATGTAGACCTGTGACTATAACATCATTATTATTTTTTTCTGTATGATTTTTTAACATCTGAGGAAGTAGACTTTAGTCTATGAAAGCTCATGCTGCCAACTTCTTTTTTTCAGTTAAAGCCAGTAAAGCTTGCATTATGTCTTTTGTGCATTTTGGCTGGCCAGTAAAAGTATTGCTCTTTTGTGCATTTTGGATTTTGCTGTATAGGGACAGCTTAAGTTATTTTTTTCTTTATGACTGCCAGCTTAAAGCTATCTTTGTTGAATGATTGATGGCAGTGTAATATGGAAAATTGAATGGCAAGTGATTTGGTTTTATTTTACAATTGTATCCATTTTTTATTGTTACAATTTACGCTGAAAACAAATCAACACATGTCCTCATCATCTGGACTGCAGTTTAAGCATCGCCTTAGCCGTAGCTTACTAACATTCCCATCAACACTTGGACTAAGCTTGTGGAAATCTCCTATATATAGCTGGCTTGCTGTGCAAATGGTAAGGGAGGGAGGGAGAATCCTGCCAACCAGAGACCTGCTTATCACCAACAGCATGGCTCCATTTCCATGTGATTTGCTGAAAGGAGTGCAATTCAGAGACTTGACTTTCCCAGGACATGATTTCTCAAATGAATTCAGTTTGTGATAAATTGGTTTTGACATCCATCACACAGATGCTTGGTGGTGTAATTTAGCATTGGCTAGAAGCGCTTCCTTTGAATCTCACCTCTCCCACCCGCTCAGCTCTGCTAACAATGAGCTAATGGAGCTGTGGTTTCACTGGAAACATCCCTGAAGAGCAAACAAGCATCCCAGAAGAGGCAGATTTGTTAAAGTTGCAGAAATGAGGTTCCATTCGCAGTGACCTGGAAGCCAGGGGCCATTCCTCATAACCTATAACTATTACCCAGCGTGTCCAAAAGGAGCTTTAGTGCTGGCCTGTTGCCTTTCATTTCCACACTTGACGTTTCCACAAAACCTAACAGATGTATTTTAGTCCAGACACAACAGCTGCCATTTATTCCTTATTCACTGATCTGTGGCTCACAGCTGTGAACTGCTGAAAGGTGATGGGACAGGGGAGCAGAGAGCAAGCAACTGGATGCAAGGCAGCACAGGGACGAACAGATGAATGAGAGATGGGAAGAAAGGGAGAGACTGCAACAACCCCATCATGGTGACTGTACCATTAATGATTCCATCTTTACTGCTACCATGGACTCTGTATATAAGGCTGTGCTTTTACGCACCACTTCTCTAGGGCATAGGGACTAGGGCCCCCTTTCATATTGCACCATTTGAGAATTATGATTCCACTTCAACTGCCATAGGAGTTTATCACACGGGAAGAATTTCTCTTAATTTTAAATGAAAAGAAAGTGGGCCCAGAATGCATTCACGTGAAATTGCTAGTTCAGCGAATTTACGTGAATTCGAATTGCATTCAAACTGACTTCCCATTGCCCAAAAATAGCTTGCCATTGCCCAAAATTGCATGTGGTAGTCTATCACACAATAACGTGAAACCCCATGATTGCGTTCGGATTGCCATTGGATTATACTTCCAATTTCCCTTGTCTGATAAACTCCATTGTTTCATCCTATGGGATCCTGGGATTTTCAGTTTAGGGAGAGGTATTTAGAATTCTCAGCCAGAAAGTTCTAGAAGCTCCCTAAAAAACCAATCCCAGGACTCTATAAGATGTTGGCATTGCAGTTAAAGTGCAATCATAGTGCTATAACTGTGGCCCTACTATACAGTTATAGCACTACGACCAGGTTATTGCAAATGGAACCTCATTTCTGCACTTTTATCAAACCTACCACTTCTGGGCCACAGGTAGTAAGAGTGATTACGAATTACAAATATGATTTTATTTAAATACAGTTTACGGTTGTATGTGAATATGATCTTCTCTTCAGCACTTTAACATTTACAGTTGTCCCTCCATATTCGTTAGGGTTAGGGGAACAAGACCCCTGTGAATATGGAAAAACTGCAAATAACAAAAACACTGTTTTTACCTGAGAGGACACCTCTCTAGGAATCTTTAGGTCCTCCAGTGCAACTCTGTGGTCAATGTCCAACATACACTGACCATAGAATGACATTGGAGTAGCTACAAATGGTCTTTCAGTGCAACTTTTAGTTAAAGTTGACCACAGAGTTGCACTGGAGGACCTAGACAGTCCTAGAGAGAACATATTAATGAAATCCATGAATAATCAAATCCGCAAATATCAAAGCCGCAAATATGGAGGGATGACTGTATAATTGTTTATATAATACCAACACTCCATGGCTTAACTTTTTAATGCGGACTTCCCGTAGCTGCTCTTCTCTATCTTCCTCAGAACTCTAATCCTGACTATTGGATCACCTTTCTCACCACCCAGTCCCATCTTCACCCCCTCACTCTCTCAGCCATTCACTCTCCAATGGCAAGTCCATCCCACCCAGCATTTAACACCAGCTATACATACCATCTTACTGCTAGATGACAATATAAGAACATCAACTATTTTGGTAAGTTTTATAATGTCACAGAAGCCAAGACTTGAAGGAAGTCAAGTTTACATTTCAGGAAAGCTGACATCAGCACTTGAACCAAGCAAACTGACAAAGGGTGTATCTACATGGCAGAAATGAAACAGTTTGACACCACTTTAACTGCTGCGATGTTATTCTACAGAATCCTGAGAATTGCAGTTTGGTAAGGCACCAGAATTCTCTGAGAGACCAGGCTGAATATCTCACCAAACTACAAATCCCAGGATTCCATAGGATGGAGTGATGACAGTTAAAGTAGTGTCAAAAACTGTATTTTTTCTGCAATGTGGAAGAGATGAGAGTGCCCTCTCCCCATTGCCCTGTACCAGCCACTGGATCAAGTTTGCAGTTAATCTAAAATAGTGAAAGTCACAGTAATCTGCTAAGAAGTCCTGTTTCAAGGCCTGCTGTCACTAACTGCTAATCAAGGGCCTGGTACAGACTTCCCCAATGGGGCTGGATTGGGGTCAGGACAATCTCACCAGCAGCCCTGTGGCCCAAATCTGTCATTTTTCCAGGCCAAAGAGAAGCGGCAAAATACTGCTTCTCTTTGGCCTGGAAAAGGGGTGCCCTTGCACCTTAGGTGCCAACGGCACCCCAGCTCTAAAGAGGCGAAAGGGGTGGCCACCGCAGCCCCTTTATCCACTGCATCACTGGCGCAGCCGTTTGGCTGCCGTGCCAATAATGCAAGGGCCCAAAAAGAACTCAGTTTCAGAGCTCCTTTCCGTGCCTACACCAGGCTGCCGTAAGCGGCCTGGGGCGGCGCGGACACGTCACATGCATGCCATGCCATTTGGACATGGTGCATGCATGACATCATCATTATGTGCGCCATGTGGAGGGCACCGCGTAACGATGGCATCCCCCACATGTACTAGGATTAGGGAGCGTGTGGTTGGTGTGCGCTCCCTAACCCTAGTATTGCTGGGAGCACGCCGCTTTATGGCGGTGTGTACCGGCCCTATATATGATACTTTTTGTCACAGAAGCTCTGTGTTCTAATCAAGGCAGATGAATCATCTTCCAGAAATATGAAGTATAGGCACATGTTGCTTGCTTAGAATCACTCTTATAATCTTCCTTATTATTTTTTCATATTCCATCTTTGATTGAACTCTGAATGAGAGAATGGGGTCAGACATGTAGTGGGCAGAACCCAGTCTGTGTATGCTTGGAGCTAGGAAGCCTTCATGCTCCCTCCCTGCCGTGCACCAACCTACATGGGAGTAGAGTGGCATGCGGCAGGGAGGTGGGTGGTCTCCTTTTGGCCCAGAAACCCCACCCAGAAGCCCTGCTCCCTGTACTGGGTGACACCCTTGGCGCTAACACTACTGCTTAGAATGTCTCTAACATTCTCATTTAGAAAAAAAATGATAACACTTTTTATATATTAAGTGAAAGAGTAAAGCATCATCAGATTGATTTAAGTAGGCACACTCACTCCTTGAAGCCTAAAACACTGAATGATAGTTCCAGGAAGTCTAGCTCTTCTGTTGTGCAGTTGGGTGTAATCTCCTCAGACTCCTGGATGTTTCCTACTGTTTGAGGACAGAGTTGTGTATTCTGCCTTACATACTTTCAGCTAGCCTCCTGACCTCAGGTGAGATAGAGGATGCTGTCCCATTGCTAGTGTTGAAGGAGAATTCAGTGGCCAGTCCAGTTAGATTCTGTAGATGATCCTGCAGGGTCTGTCTTTTGTCTCAGGTAGAAAAATGTCTTGGGCTATGAATGATGTAACAAATCTGAGCAACCAGCTAGAAATATAATACCTCTCGGAGTCACGTGGAAGAGAATGAAGACTGTGCACATTATGGAGGAGATGCTATTGTGGACACACACTGGGCACTTGCTCAGTGAACACCTGGTAAAGAATATGAGAAAGCTGTCTGTGTGCTCATTATACAGGTGCAGCTGGCGCAAACGAAAAGCTTGCATCTATCCCTTTACACCTTAAGTCTCCTGGACATCTGTGACATAAAACAATAGCCGGCCCATAAATCAGGAGCTTTGCAACCAGTTAGTGACTGAGCTTTCCCCCTCCCCTCCCTTTCCCTCTGGCCTTTTGCTAAGTCTCAGAAGAGGCTGCTTCTAATGACATCTGTAATGGCTAAGCTGCTCAGAGTATCCACTGCACATGAGCTTGTTTGATGCTCAACCCTGCACATAGTTTAAGGAGATTATTCTGGCATGCTTAGGAGTCTGCATATGCTACAAAGTGCCACACGGCTCTCTAAGCTTCAGGACAAATGGTTAAGAGAAGGGATGCAGGGAGGAAGGGAAACTTTCCCTTGAGACATGGAGGGAGAAGCTTAACAACCATCTTCAGGTGAAGGCAGAGGTCCTCCTCCTGCTCCTACTTGTTCTTTTGTCTCCTGCTGCATCTCTCCCAAGTAGACTATTGCCTGTTGACATCTATCCTTTTCCAGGACTGGCCCACTTCAGATGCTGAGCCAGCTGAGAGGATTGCTAGCATCCCATAAATGAGATGTGGACATGAGACAAAATCTCAGGATGTTGAAAAGAGAGATTATTTTATTATTGAAAATTGCCCAATGCATTTCAGCCTGGAAATAAATATATATATATATATATATATATATATATATATATATATACACACACACACACACACACACACACACACACACACACACAGTGCACCCGCGCCATACGTGGGCGCGCCATACGCGGCCTTGAGCATACGCGCTCAAGCCGTGGGGCGCGCGCGGGGCGGAAGGGGCGGCGCGTCCCATTCAATTGAATGGCCACGCGTGCCCGCGCCGCCGCATGCCCGTGCTGCCACGTGCCTGCACCGCTGCGCCGCCACGCCGCCACGCCACCGCACCACCGCGCACGAGCCCCATTGTTTCCAATGGGGTTCAAGCATAGGCGGAATTCGCCTTATGCAGAGGGATCCGGAATGGATCCCCGCGTAAGGCGAGGACGGACTGTATATATTTGGCCTTCCTTGGGGGCTGTTCAAAGAAATGGGGACAAGACGAAGGTAACAGTTATTATAGCAAAAGACAAGTTGCAGTGTGCAAAATCAATTACATGTACATAGAATTAACTTCTAATTACATATAAATGGTCTCAGTTGAAAAGTGCATATTACTTTTTTAAAAAATAATTTTTATTGAATTATTTTAACATATATAAAACTGTTTCGTAAGCCCCCTTCCCCTCTCCCCCCTCCAGCACGGCTTGATAGAGTTTAGAATCAATACACTATTAACAATTAGTAACTTACATTCAATATGTGGAATATGGATTTAATTACATTATTGACTTCCTTGTACTCCATATTTCCTTTAACCTTCTCAAGCAGAATTTCCCAACCCAAGTTCCAAGATGCTACCTTCCTTTCTCCAGTATATTTCAATCTTCTATCCCTAATAATATCAAACAGCAAGTTATCTGCCAAATACTTGTCTACCATGGACAAGTTCTAATTTTTACTTTCTTTCCATCCTGATACTATTGCATCCTGTGTTGCTTTTAATATATACTTTACTGCTTTCTCTTCATTATTATTCATTCTCTTTTCTTCAAATTTAATGTTATACAGTACTCTTTATTTAAATGAACATCCTTGCCTATAATTTTATTAATCTCTTTTATCACTTTGCCCCAAAACTTCTGAACACATGGACAATCCCACCACATATGCATGTAGAAACCCTTGGACCCATCACAGTGCCAGCATTTAGCTGATAATTTTTTATTAAAAAGTGCTAATTGAGAAGGAGTCCTGTACCATCGCCCTAATAATTTCAACTGCTGCTCCATTATTATTATTATTATTATTATTATTATTATTATTATTATTATATTATTATTATTATTATTATTATTTGTATCCAGCTCTTTTTCCAGGACTGGGACTCAGAGAAGATTCACAGGATTAAAAACTGCACAATTAAAACCATTAAAAAAACATATATTAAAATGGAATTAAATTATTATGATATTAAGACAGTTATTAAAAGAATAAAACTTATTTTTAAAAGATAAAACTATATATAGAGAAAAATCTGTATCAAATTGTTAAAATGGTCCAGCATCCCAGCCTGTCCTTATAGCTTGTTTCTCTTAACTTCTTGTATCCACACTTGTATATCTTCCCTTGTTAAATTTAAATCTCTTTCCCAAACTCCTTTCAAAATATCTACGATTTTAAACTGATGTTCTAATATTACTCTGTATATAAATCCAATTATACCTTTGCTTTCATTTATCATATTTTTGATGATCCTTTGCAGTGTTGACATATTATTTTCCTTCATATTTTTAACTATATCTTTTAACAGTTTATTTATTCCAGCTGCATGGACCCAATACTTCTTTCCAATTAAATTGGTGAGTCTCTCCATCCCACATGATTTACCCTCTTCATCAAGCAGGTCACCTATAACTCTGATACCTTCATTTTTTATTTTCTTTTGTGTTCTCCCTAAATCATTGGGAAAAATGCATATTAAGTAACATAAACTTGTACAGGTGCAAAATAATACTGTACACATATCACAATTTTAAAATCAACCTGCAAGGATTCTAAAAAGAGTGTCTTGAAACAGTATGCCTGGCAACAGATAATTTATGATGTAGGAGGGAGTATATTATGCTATTTCAATTTTTTCAGTGTCCCTCAAGGACATCCTTCTAGTAAGGACTCTATAGCAGAGCAGAGGTGTAGGGGACGTGTGAAAACTCAAGTTTTAAAGTATACTCAAAGTTCACATTTAAACCATGAGGGACTAAAGTGTCAAGTCTCAATATCCAATCCATTTCTTTTCTAAGCAGGATCTTATCTTTCTGGGGGAAAAATTTCTCAAGCACCCAGAAACTTAGATCCTTGATAGAATGATCATGTACCCCCCCCCAAAAAAAAGAAAGATCAAACAGAGAAAGACCTGATCTTCTGTTCTTGATATTGCTCAGATGATCTTTATGGACTTTCAAAACCAAAGATGTTTTTGGTACATACTGTTTGTTGCAGGGACAACTTACAGCATAAACTTTTTGCAGCTCCTTTTCATGCCCTGAAAAGGCCAGATTGGGGCTACAGCGTGAGGTTGCCGTGGCCCCAGTCCAGCTAGGAAAGGGTGACTGGATGCCGCCCCTTCGGGGCTGTATGTCCAGCCCCTCAGTTATTTTGAATATGTATTTCCACTGAGCACAACATCCACTATTACCAGTTAAGCCAATTCCTACCTCCACTCCTTAAGAAGATATAAGCTGGCCAGCTGAGGCCAGAGGCCAGTGGTCTTCCCTTTAGTGAACTGCTTCAGGAATGAAATGACCATGAGGGCATTATCTTTGGTCTTCAACAGCTTGGCCTGCCTGCAGTATTAATGTCTGATATAGATGTTAGGGGTGCGGGTACAAGTAAAGCCATAACAACCTATCAGTATGATAGGAAGCAGAGGGAGATATGGACTGAGGAGAGATTTATATCTGTTATATCTATTATTTTCAAGAGCTACCTTGGGTACCTTCTGGGAGAAAGAAAGCATATTAATTAATAAATTAAATAATAAATTAAATTATATTATATTACCATGAGTGAAGGGAAAAACTTGGGGTGCTAGTTGCCCTCAAATTGTCCCTGACATTAAATAGCTTGGATAGCTTTGGCAACAGAAAGATCCTCTTGGCTGAAAATTCTGCTGCTAAATGCCAGGTTAGAAAATGGAAAAATAGCTATGATCCTGGCATTGCTCTGTGGTCTTCCCCAGGATTTAGTTCTGTCCCCTATGCTGCTTAACATATACAATATGACCCTCATATCCATGGGACTGGTACCTATGGTTGGGAAATTATGGGAAATAAATGATGATGATGATGATGATGATGATGATGATGATGATGATGATTAATAAATAGCCAATGATAGTGAATTTCTGTTGCTTTAAGTCAACAATCGACTTATGGCAACCCTATTAGTTTCATAGGGTTTTCTTAGGCAAGGGATACTCAGAAGTGGTTATGCCAGTTCCTATCTCTGAAATATAGCCTACAGTACTGAGTACTTGTTTATGGTCTCCCATCCAAGTACTAACCAGAGCAGACCCTGTTTAGCTTCCAAAATCAGATGGTATTCAGTGCTTTCAGGGTAATTAGACAACTGAAATGTTAGCATTATGTTCCATAAATGCTGTTCAAGTTTTCAGTTGTGACACGGTAGTGAATGCTACAGTTTAGTAAGTGGTGACCTGTGACTACCATGTCAGTAGGACAGTCAGTCTGCTCTGGATTTTTGTCCACACTTTATAGGAGCTTTATAAAATGGTGAATTTGTTTGGGGGATAGGCATCCTAAAGAAAATCCAGAGCAGATTACTCACCCCCACTGATATGGAATGTGCCAGCGGCCATGGAGTTTTATTGTGCCATGCATGAAAAACTATTGATAAATTTTCTGAATTGCATGTTCATGGATGTTCCTGGTTTTAGTTTTATGTGATGGAGAAAAGTGTCTCCTTCATTTTCTCTATGCAATCCATAATGTCATACACCTCTAGTATCACTTTCTTTCCTCATCTTTTTGAAATTAAACAACAGAGTTGGTGTAAATTTTATAAAGTTGTTCCAGCCCCATGATTATTATACTTGTTCTTCTCTTCACTGTGTGTATGCCACCATTCTATGGGAGTGCAAAATATGTTTTATTTTAATTTAATTTTGAAGCAATTTTCTAGCTCTTACTGTTGTAAAGACATGTTTGTGGGCAAACAGCTATTGAAATCTCAGGAACCAGAAAGGATGATGAGCTCAATATATTTTCCTTCCCGAAAATGCCTTTGTGCACCCAGAGTTAAAGGAGAAAGCAACTCAGTAATTGAAACAGGATCTTTATTTCTGAACACTAGCTATCTCCGGTTATACAATAATACATTTAAACTGCTGCTGCTGCTGCTGCTACTGCTTCTTCTTCTTTAGTACTGTTTACTTTCTTCTCACAACCTTCCTCCCGCTGTCCTCTCCTATCAGCAGGATTAACTTTTCCCATGATGCACATAGCTTCTGATTGTGGTTTTTTTCTTCCAACAAAATTCTTTTTATTTATTTATTTATTTATATTTGAAAATACACATATTAAAACATAATAATACAACATTAAACACATGTAAGAAAATAACCTAGGTTGGGTTAAAGATTGGTGGGAATTAAACGACAAAAAACTTTTGAAATTAGAAGGTGAAAGCATAGCCTTCGGATGGCATGAGTACTTGTATTACAATAAAGAAGAAGTTGATAAAGAATTCAAAAACCACTGTATAAGAAAACCTCTCATTTGGATTTGGAAAAGAGTTAGAAAAAAATAGGTGAAAAAATTACACTTGAAACCTCCCCTCAAGAAGCGTTCCTTTGGAGAGAGAAAGGCTTAACCAAAAATTGGCTCAGATACAAAGATTTATTAGTCAAAGAGAAAAATGATTTTAGATTCAAAACTGAAGAGTTAATAAATCAAAATTATAAAATTCATTGGTACCTAAGATGGCAATTAAAAGAAAAATTTAAAACGGATCAAAGAGAAAAATCAATGGTGAAGGAAGAGATGTACTTAGAGAGATTATTGAACTTAAACAAAAAAGGACTATTATCAAAACTATACAAATACCTGTTAAAAATTGAGTTAGAAAAAGAAATCATTAAAAATAATATGATAATTTGGGCCCAGAACGTAGGACACAATATTGAGTTACAACAATAGGAATACACTTGGAAAAAAAGGTTAAAATATACACGATGCCAAAATATAAGGGAAAACTACTATAAGATGTTTTACAGGTGGTATATGACCCCAGACAAATTGGCCAAAATATATGGTGTAAGCAATGAATGCTGGAAATGCTTAAAAGGAACTTTCTTCCATAGCTGGTGGTCATGTGCAAAAGTTAAAAAATATTGGCAAGAAATTCACAAGGCAATTTGCAATATATTGGAAATAAGAATGGAATTCAAGCCAGAAGTTTACTTGTTAAATATAATAGATGTTAATTTGGGGGGAAAACATGGTAGAATAATTTTTCTTTTAATCACTGCAGCAAGATTAATATTAGCCCGTAACTGGAAGGAGGAAACCATACCAGAGATAAACGATTGGATTGGGAAGATTTACGAATTGGCGGAAATAGACAAACTAACACGATTATTGAAAGATGAAAACCTAGAAGATTTTTACAGAGAATGGGAAAACGTGTTATTATATATACAGCAAGGAAGAAACGATTCATTTATAGAAGGGTTTAGAAATTAAAAGATATGGATGAATTACACAAATACTGGATGTTTACTTCTATATAGCTAAGTTTATAGCCAAAGAAATTCAACAAAATTCTTGAATGTTTTGCATACTTATTTTATTGTTGTTGTGTGAAAGAAAGTGAAAGAAATCTAGACTAACAGTAAAAATTAGAAGAAATAGTTCAAATGAGCCAGACTTCCATAATCTCTCTTATCATGTACAATTTCCTCAGCAATACTCATTTGAGGTGTGATGCTAGAGAAGAGTGCTAAAGGTCAGTGGCATCACTAGGGGGTGCGGACCACACTGGGTGACAGCCTAGACGAGAGGTGACACCTGTCTGAGGGCCCCCCCCCACGCCTTCCTGCCATGCGCCACAGCATGCAGCAGGGAGGGAGAGGCCCAAGGCACCCCTTCCTCTCTGCCTTTCGTGCCTTTACTCATGTGTAAAGCCATGCCAGACAGGGAGAGAGAGGCTCAAGGCACCCCTCCCTGCCTGGCACAGGTTTACTCATGAATAAAGCCATGCTAGGCAGGGAAGTGTGCTCTTTTGGCCCCACCACCAAAACCTCACCCCCCATACTGGGTGATGCTCCATTGTGGGATGCCACTGGTAAGGTTATCATGGACATTCAAAAGGACAAACAAATGGGCCTTAGAACATATCAATCCTGAATTCTCCCTAGAAGTCAAGATGACTAATAATAATAAATAATAATGTTTTATTTATAAACTGCTTTCCCGCAGTGATCAAAGCGGTATACAGATAGAAATTGCAATAACAAAATACAAAATACAGACTAAAAATTGCAATACATAAATAAAACTTCAATAAAAACATTAAAATTATACAAATTAAAACCATTACATCAAATCCAAGCTAGCTGAGTGCAGTCGATAATACAGTACATATAGGGGGGAGTCACATGATATCAAAGAGCATCTGGGAAGGCTTGCCAAAACAAGAAGGTCTTAAGTCTCTTTTTAAAGAGATCCAGGGAGGTGGTGGAGCGGAGCTCATCGGGAAGGGTGTTCCAGATCCTAGGGGCCGAGATGGAAAAGGCCCTTTGCGAAGTTGATACATATCTCACCATCGGGATCCTCAACAAATTCTTCCCGGCTGACCTAAGTGTGCGGGGCGGATTATATGGGGAGAAGCGGTCCTCCAAGTAACCTGGGCCCAAGCCATTTAGGGCTTTATAGGTTATAACCAACACTTTGTATTGTGCCTGGAAGCAAATAGGCAGCCAATGGAGATCTTGCAAAACCGGTGTTATATAGTCAGTCCTGAAACATCCTAAATTGAGACACTTGCACTTTGGCCACATCCATGAGAAGCCATGATTCATTAGACAAGACTATAATTCTAGGGAAGGTAGAAGGTAGTAGGAAGAGAGGAAGACCACATACAGGGTGGATAGACTAAATCAAGGAGATCATGGCCCTGAGCCTGCAGGACCTGAGCAGAGCAGTAAAGGACAGAGGAGCTTGGAAGTGTCTCATTCACGGAATCACCATGAGTCAAAGTCACCTTGAAGGCGGCTGACAACAACATTATTGGGGAATGGGGGGCAGTGAATAGGAAAGAGTTAATGAAAATGATCTGCTGTTAGGAAACCTATAGATTATGTCTCTGCATGAAACTAATTGTTAGACAACTGCCTTTTGATAAAGAAACCGAAAGATGATCTCTATGGACTTTCAAAACCAAAGATGCGGGCTCTGTGAGCTAATAGCATTTTTAGGTGCTAGCTGCCTTTTTTCTAGAGATACAAATACTGAAGAACATATTGGAAGCCACAAGAAAAAAGGTGGAGATATGTCTCTAAGTACAATGGGCCCTCTCCTTACATGGGGGATCCGTTCCAGACCCCCCCCCCCCCCCCCAGGGGAAAATCCCCATATGCTCACATCTCATAGGAAACAATGGGGTGCATGCACATGACAACGATGCGGCACATGTGCGCCATTGTTTTTATTGTTGAGCGGCTTCCTCCCAAAGTTTAGGAAACTAGCAGAAGAAATTAATCCTAGAGGTGAAAATCTCATTCCATTTGATTTTTGCAGGCTTTTCGTTGGTCTAGTAAATGGAATGAGATTTTCAGCTCCAGAAATTTTTGATGCTAGTTTCATATATTGCCCGTGAAGAAGAGGGGTATGTCTCCCTGTTTTTTCTTGTGGATTGTGCCTTTTCCTAGAGACTGAAAAAGGAGTTCGTGGAATTTGGAGTGTTTAAAACAGTGCTTCTACCTATGCTTAACATATATGGATCTAAACTTGTTGCAGAATGAGGTAACCTATTCTGCACCAGCACAGGTAGTAACAGGGGAGAGAATCACATGATCCATTTATGGTTTGGTCAGCTGTTTTGCTTGCCCTTCCCAGCAGGCTCAAGCAAAAGCAAACTGCTGCCCCATCTCCTAGCTTCTTTGTTGTTCCTCACCAATAACTTTTGCCATCTTGACCACATTCTGGCATTGCCTGGCTGCACATGTCTCAAAGGTGAAACAGACTGGCAAAATAAAACAGTTTCCAATTTCTTTGAAGACAGGTCATTTAGATGACGCATGCCTCCAAAGTGGGCAAAAACTGGATTGAAGCCGTGCTCCGAGTCTAAAAACCAGAGCAAAAAGAAGCTGCTATAGTCCTATTCAAGCCAGAAAATGCATCCCTTTGACCCTGCATATAAATGCCCTGATGCAAGAGTGATCCATCCTAACCCTAATGCACTAGTGCAGCTGCACATTAAAAAATGACAGAACTGGCATACACAAGCAGTCAGGGCAGCAATGCAAAAAAGTCAAAGAACCAAAGACTGGATGGCCACCTGTTGGAAGTGCTTTGATTGTTTATTCCTGCATGGCAGGGGATTTGACGGGATGGTCCTTGTGGGCTCTTCCAACTCTATGATTCTATGGATATAAGTACAACATACAGAAACCAGACAGTCCAAGAGGAGGCATGAGGTGAAGAGGGAATGTGGAGGGGGGGGGCTATGATTGTGCGTTGCCAGTGTTTTACTGAGCACACTGATGCTCTGATGCCCTGTACTGGTGGAGGATCACAGGTGCATCTGTGTGGCCAATCAAAGGGGTGGCCATCCAATGGGATGGCATCAAGGCAGCAGGCAGTTGCCAGTGGTATGTTTGATATAGTGTGCATGCATGGTGGGGAGGCACAAAAAAATACCAAGCAATGCTGCTTGATGCCACACAGTGCAGTCAGGCCATGTGCATTCAGGCTGCCTTGGGAATGGCCAATGTGGGCAGCAGGGATTCAACCTACTTCTTGAAAATTCAGGTTCCAACCACTTTTTCCTGCCCATCTGTTCCTGGCCTCAGTTTTCCTCTGTGGAATGTTAGAGGGTTTGAATCTATCCTAACTCAAGCATGCTGGCAATGCTATGACCCAGCGTGTGAAGTTTTGGGGGCCTATCTGAGTTATGTGCTCCATGTCATTCTCATATGGCAAGTTCTTCACAGCCCTGCAAGGAGACATTGGAACTGGTGTGATTAGCATAGTATAGTGGGAAGCACAGGCCAGAGACCAAGCTGCTATATCAAAGGCTTGGGCTTTTAATTTCATTGCAGACACAGCTCCTGATTTACCAGATTAGCCATGCCTCAGGCCACAATTATAGCATATGTTGTAGCTGTTATTGGAAGGTTTCCCTTTCATCATTTAATCAAATAAAGTGCATTTGTGGATTACACAATCATTCTCAGCCACCAATAATCTTTTTTCTGCTTATCTGTGCACTGGAACTTGAAGACAAAGACATTCATTGCAGCTTTTGGAGTCTGTGGCTTCTTGCCAGGAGCTCTTACTCCCCAGAGATTTGGGTTGTAATTTGTATTACAGTGTGTCCCAGAGTTCATGAAATATTAGGACGGTTTCCCCCTCCACTAACCATCCAGCAACTTTAAACTTCAATTTCTAGCAAAATAGTGGAACAAATATTAAGAGAGAAAAATATCTTGAAGAAGCTAGAGAATAATGAAATGATGGCAAGGATGCGCTGGTAAAAACCTTTGGGGAAGATGCAGAATGCAAGAGAAATAAGTTGGCACTTTTCTTATTCTTTTCTGTTCTTTTAGTCCTCCCTCCTTTTTTTTCCTGGATAATCATAAAATTGCTGGCTAAGGGGCAAATGGTGGGCCCATACATCAAGTTTGTGAGAAAGCATTTACCATACTGAGAGTCATTGTCATTATAAGAACTTATTTCTCTATTGTAACTTTTATTCCCTACCAATTTAAAAACCAAGTTATGAGTAAGGGGAATAATACTCTTCAGGTCATACATTTTTTATGTAACATACTGTCCAATAAAAGTGCATGAGGGCCTTCAACAACTATTCCTCCTATTGTTCTGGATTTTCTCAATGGGATGGGGGTGATGGGTAGAGGGGGAATATTTCTAAACAGTGGGGGAAAGAACCACTACAAACCAGAAAAAGGGGTAAATCCCATTGGTTGGGATGAGTAATAGTTTATGTACAAAAACAAATATCCATGAATTTATTTATTTCTGTGTCTCTCCTTTCTTGAATGAAACGTTCCCACTAATTTAATGTCATCTTTTGCATTGTGGCTTTAAATCACAGGCACACAAGATAATATTGTACTGCCAAAAATTTTATAAAATAATGCCAAAGGAAAGTAGAATGCTGAACAAATTTTATTTCATCCTGCATAGCCTTTATTATAGCTCAGAGTTTGGTTTGTTGTTGCTGCATGCCTTCAAGTCATTTCTGACCTATGACGACCCTAATGCAGACTTACCACAGAGTTTTTTTGGGGCGGAGAGTGTGTGGCTTGCCAAAGATAACCCAATGGGTTTCCATGGCTGAGCAAGGAATCAAACCCTGGTGTCCAGAGTTTTAGTCCAGCACTCAGACCACAACACCATGCTGGCTCTATAGACATTTATTAGTAACAAATAGAGCAGACTCGTGAATCAATGGAGCCTACATGAAGTTTTGGGCTCGTATTTTATATATAGCAGTTACAGATGCATAATCTAGGCTGCTGCCACACTGCAAAATTATTGCAGTTTGACACTACTTTGACAGAGAAGACTAAACAGCCCACAGAACTACAATCCCAGAATTCCATAGCATTGAGTCATGGCAGTTAAAGCATTGCCAGATTGCATTAATTCTGCAGTGTAGATTCAGCCCTAGAGTTACGTATCCATAACTACTCCATATTCACCAATGATATGTAGTCACAATTGAGGCACTATTGCCATAATTATAAATGCCCTTCCCCAAACCTACTTTATGAAGCAGCAGCTACACTAAGAGATGGGGGTTTGTTCAACTGATGACAGAATGCAGAAAGATGAAATTTCCACCTCCATCACCAGTGAGCAAGGCTGCAATAATTAGAATCAGGACCTGTGATACAATGCCTTGTTCCAGCCTTACTCACTGGCAGTGGGGGAAGGAAATGCCATCCTTCTGCACTCTGATCACCAGGTGAATGGACCTCCCTTCAGTAGGCTGGGGTGGGGCTGGATCAGGAGATGCTATTGAGTGACGCATATATAAGCAGGCAATTTAGAATATGGGCCTTGGTTCCCTAAGGTGTCATTGATTCAATGGACTTTCTCTACTTGGGACCAAAAATTGGATTTCATAGAATCATAGAATCTTACAGTCAGAAGAGACCACAAGGGCCATCCAGTCCAACCCTCTGTCGTGCAGGAATACACCATCAAAACACCCCTGATAGATGGCCATCCAGCTTCTGTTTGAAAAAAACTCCAAAGGAGACTCCACCACTCTCTGAAGTAGCATGTTCCAAACAGCTTCTGGTGAACGTTGACCGTAGAGTCACGCTGGAGGACCTAGAGATTCCTAGAAAGAAAATATTAATCAATTCCATAAATAATCAAATCCACAAAAGTGAAAGCTACAAATGTGGATAGCCTGAAAAACCCACAAAAAACTGTGGAGGGCTGACTTTAATAGTATCATTTTATTATGCTTTGGTCAAAGTTCACCTGGAATATTGTGTATAGTTCTGGGCATGACAATTCAAGAACAATGTGGACAAAGTGCAACGTGTCCAGAGGAAGGCAACTGAATGGTGAAAGGTCTAAAAACCATGCCATATGAAGAGAGACTTAGGGAGGTGGCCATGTTTAGCCTGGAGAAGAGACAGTTCAGAGGTGAGATGATAGCCCTGTTAAAATATTTGAAGGGATCTCATATTGAAGATGGAGCTAGCTTGTTTTCTGCTGCTCCAGAGAATAGGACCCGAAGCAATGGATTCAAACTAGAGGAAAAGAAATTCCACCCCAACATTAGGAAGAACTTCCTGACAGCAAGCACTGTTCCATAGTGGAACACACCTCCTTGGTGTGAATTTCTGTGCAAATTTTCTCCAGACTTTTTCAAATTGGTGGTTGTGTGAGTGCTAGGAGGTTGGGAGCTGCACTTTCTAAAGATCTGTGTGTCTGGTCTCTGGACAAACTTTTCTGCCAGCATAAGACCTTGCTTAGAAAGAAAAAAGACTGGGCACTGAGAGACTTAATGAAGATCTGGATATTATTTTTATCCTGTATTGCTCGGATTTTGATACACAGTGGCTAGCAACATATAAAGGACATATACTGTAAGTGCATAGGTTGCCTTTATGCATATGTCCCTTTTGAATGCTACATGGGTTGGTATTCCTTTTCTCCTCCTGCAGCAACTAACTCCCCCTTACTGAACAACCTTGGATGCTCCCACATGGCAATTCCCTGCTCTGTGGAGAGCAGGCAGGACTGCCCCATAGCCAGATATGAAATGAAGACATCAGTGCTGAGATACCCCAGCATCCTCTTGGGGATATGAGGATATACCTGAAATTCCTGCAATACTGCCCACTCCCCATAAAACAGGGAATGACCATGAAAGGTGCTTCAGAGGCTGTTCAGTAAGTTGGGAGGTGGTGTATGGTTCAGTTTAGTGTGTGTCTGCACAGTGGCATCGCAAAGGTTGGCATCACTAGGGTTGGCATCACCCAGTGCAGTAACTCACCTGTGTCGTCACCACTGACCTCCTTCCATACTACACTATACAGAATCCTTAGTAATGTTTTTTGTTTTAATGTTACTCATAAATCATAATTCCTGCATATCAGTGAATGTAATGGCAATAGGTGTGACATGAAGAATTAGCAAACTTAAAATTATACAGTCAGCCCTCCATATTCACGGATTCTTTATCCACGGATTCAAGCATCCATGGCTTGAAAATAATCAGTATACATTCCAAATAGCAATGTTACTTTGCCATTTTATAAGTGGCATCATTTTACTATGCCATTGTATTTAATGGGACCTGACCATCCACGGGGGGGGGGGGGGGGTCCTGGAACCAAACCCCAGTGGATAATAAGAGCCCATTGTACCTCTAATTGCAGTGTTTTAAAAGGGATGCAGGTGATCAAAACAACCCATTTCAGCCAATTTGGGGAGCAGTGGTGTCACCCACCTTTAGGGTGTCACCTACGTGAACATAGTTTCACATGGTTAAAGTGAAAAGTTTGTAAGATGTGGTGTTTGTAAAGAAAATTTTTAAAGAATGTTAATTTTTTAAAAAATTAAAAGAATATTTTTTTAAAAAAATAAAATTTTAGAATTTCAAAATGTAATTTAAAAAAACTTCTTCCCACTGAGCCTCACTCCACTCACACCATCTCTTCAGTGTTTTAAAAGGATGCAGGTGATCAAAACAACCCATTTCAGCCAATTTGGGGAGCAATGGTGTCACCCACCTTTAGGGTGTCACCTGGTGTGAACCACACACCCCTGCCCCCCCCCCCCCCCCCAATGATGCTTCTGGGTCTGCATGCAGACCTGTTCAGGGTGACCAGATGTCATAACCACAAATGAGGATAAGGCACCACAAAATGTAGCACATTCAAGAAAATTGGAGGACATTCCAAAATCCAAGCTAAGGGGCAATACAGATGGACAGCTCTGTGCTGCCTATCTTTGCCCCATGTCTGTGCTGCAGCATCCCCGTGCTGCAGCACAGATGCACCACAAAAAAAGAGCCACCTGAAGCGGCTTCTTTCTTGTGACGCCGGAAACAGGAAGGGGCACCGCCATGATGCCACTTCCTACTAGCTATGTCTGGTCACTGTACAGCAGCAGCTGCAGCATCATGGAGGCCCCTGTATGGATGGGAGGCTGCCATGATGCTAGTGTCCATACGTACTAGGGTTTGAGAGCGTGCGGTTGCTGCGCATTCCCGAACCCTAGTATCGGTGGTGTGTGTGCCGGGCCTCAAAACACTAATAGAAATATACATTTATGCTTCTTATGCATGCTCAAAATGGTCCTTTTAGAATTCCTCCTGGACGGAACGTTGAAATGATGGTCATGTCCAGGAAAAGGAGGATGTCTGGTTACCCTAAGACCTATTACTCTATGCTGGACCATGCTGGGCCATGCATGATTGTGGACAGTGGCCAAAAGCCTACAGGAACACACATAGTGTGAGAGTTTGGCATGCAGAACTCTACCATGACTCACCTGTCACCAGCCCCAGGCCTCAACTTTTTATTATGATAGCCGCAACCCCTGGGCATTCCATGGCTGATGATGAATGGCGGGGATTGGAACACCATCTGGCTATTTTCCCATATCCGGCTGCAGTTCAAAGACATCCTCTGCCAAGGTTGGCATCACCCTGTCCTCCAGAGATCTCAACAGGTGATGTCATCTCCAGTCCCCTGCATTCTCCACCAGCAATGAAACATCACTGGGGAGGACTTTTGGAGAGGCTGGGACTGGGGGTGGCATTGGTCACTGAGACAGGAAGAAGGGAATACCAACCTCCACAATGAGCAAAATATTACATACTGAAGCGTAAGCTGGAATTACATTTGTGTGTGACACTAACAGGATGCCAGTTGCTCTGGGTTCCTGAGCTATGAATGCACGGGAGCATTTGATATAAGCTGGATGTCACCATATGGATATGGTCCAAATCAACAGGGAGTAAGATTGGATTAAATAGTTTAGGACATATCCAAACTCTTGTTGTTTTTCTGTCACTGTGAATTGCAAGGTGCCCCTTTCAATAAACACAGGAGTGTCTTGGCTAAGGGAATGTAGGAGGCCAAAAGAAAATTATTATACCCAAAGAAACTGCTGCCTTAAGGGAAACTTCTCTCTGTGCTGAAAGCCTGGTTCCCTTAAACAATGGCCCTTTATCCTTTCCATACAAAGTCCTTCATAAGCCTTTCAGTGTCTCCTGTTGCGGCAAAGCAGCTGATCACTTGACCTGCCCAGCACTTTCGTATTAGAATTGCTTGCAGTTACTCCGCAGCAAATCACTCTGCGCTTGCTATGGCCTTTTCTGTCTGCCTCAATTGCTTGGCAGCTGCACAGCAGAAGGAGGGTGGGGAGGCCCTAATGAGGCACTTTGCTCTATTAATTGGTCAGGATGTGGCTTGATAACAGGTGTTTTCCTTGGCTTCTCAGAAAATTTGGTGTGGGAGTAAATTGCAACTGGAAAATAAATCACTTGTGCTGCTTACGCTTGTCTGCAAGTTACTCAGTGTCCAGAAAATTCCTTTCCCCAGGAATTCAGCTATGAGAACATACTGGCATGGTGTGGTGGTTTGAACATTGGACGGTGACTCTGGAGCCCAGGGTTCAGATCCTGGCTTGGCCACTGGGTGACCTTGGGCAAGTCACACTCTCTCAGTGGATGGCAATAGCAATCCTGCTTTGAAGAAACTTGTCAAGAAAAACCCCATGATAGGGTTGTCTTAGGGTCGGCATAAGTTGGAAATGACTTAGAAAGCACACAGCAGCAACAACAACAATCACAGCTGCACAGTTTCTCTGTGTTACTTCCCTTCCCTTAGACATCCAGGCTAGCTTGTAGGCCCAGCTCTTGCCCCACATGCTCAAAGAGACATCCTGTCTTCTTCCAAAATGCTGTCATGAAGCTTTAGAACTAGTGCCTCGGAGGATGAAGGCCTGCTCTATGTGGATAGGTAATGGTTTTTGCGCTGGTACATATTTTTAGCAGGTGGTAATATTATCTGGATTATTTTGAGAAGGAAGTGTGGAGACCAATGCCTTCTGCTTTATAAAGGAGTAGTAGTTATGATACGCGATGAACAGCTAGTAGTGTTGATATGAATTTTCTTGACAGCCCTCCTGCTCCCAAAGGTCAAAGCCATGACCGTAAGGGCAGTCCAAAAATGCAGACAGCTGCTTAGAGGTGTAGGGGTGTGTGTGTGTATATCTAGGCTTCCTACAGAAAAAAAATTGGGTAATAACAATATGGTTACTGACAATGTTGGATTTGTGGTTGGTGGGGACAGTGAGGGCATGGCAAATTGACATTCTGGCACAACCAAGTGACATTTCAAAAGCAAAGCAACAAGTGGGAATAATGTTACTTTATTGGTGCAATGAGTAACAGTTCTAGTTACTTTTCAAAAGGGCAAGCTAGGTATTCTTAGACCCATTTTGGCAGGAATTTTGTCAAGTTTTATATGCCTTATTGCTCCCATATGTTGGAAATGACTTGAAAGCACACAGTAACAGCAGCAACAACAACACCATTCTCTTATCAATTCTAACTCTCCTTCCCATTTTAACCAGCTTCAAAACGGAGTTGAAAACCATCCTGTTCAGAGAAGCCTTCCCAGGCATTGCATAATTGTCGCTTACTATTTGATGTTCTTTTGGTGCCTGTTTATCGAACCATTTCCTGTATTGCTATGTACTGTATATGTATTATCCTACTTGAGAGTATGTATTTTCCCTGGAAGAAGATTAACCATCCATTATGAAGCCAGGCCCTCCCTCCAGTCCATCTGCCTTGGTCCAGGTCTCGGAGGTAGAGAGAAACTGCTGGACCTCTTATGCTTTCCCTCCACCACTCTCTTCTCCTTTTGTGTCATGTCTTTTTAGATTGTAAGCCCGAGGGCAGGGAACCATCTAATTAAAAAGACTGTATGTACAGCACTGTGTAAATTTACAGCGCTTCATAAATAAAGGTTAATAATAATAATAATAATAATAATAATAATAATAATAAGTGTAGTGAAATCACTTAGGCTGCAATTTGGCTGGCTGCCGTTTACATGAGAGTTGAACTCAGTGGAATGGATTGTCCTTGTTGTCTCTTCCAACTTTATGATTCTATGAGTCTATCTAGAATTCTATCTATGGTTCTTTCTGAGTAAGCATACACACATGATCCAGTATGTGGCTAGCATTCTGTTGGTCTCACTTGTGAGCTCCTTTTTGTACAAGACAGTCACAGAGCTTACTGAGATAATGTAAGAAAGTACTATACAAATGCTAATTATGATGATGATGATGATGGGGAAGCTGGTGGCATTTATTTCTATTCAGGTTGCATTCCCAGTAGGATTTTGTTTAGGCACATTAAACAATTTTAGTGAAATGCTGTAGTAGGATGATAAGAGGCATATGTGATAGCATGTTGTCTAGGCCATAAGGAGTCAAAATTACAGTTTAAAAATCATTTGACATAGGGAGGCCTTTGGTTGCTGAAAAATAGAGCTCATTCAGAGTGTTTGCTTACACCCATGCTGTAAATACATTGTTTGTTTAATGTAAAGCAAGCATGCCCATTTTCTTTCATAAAATATTGCTAGGCAACCATGTACTGTGGTTATCCTTATATCATGGTGAGACTATGCACTGGTGGCATCAAAAGGAAGATGACCCTCCATGAACTCTTGTTTATATGCTAGATATACGTACTGAGGAAAAATTACATTTTGGGCTGCAGTCTGCAGAATGTACCAGCCAGCATGGCCATAGCATAATTACACAATTATAGCCATTTGACATACTTTTAACTGCTAAGGCTCCATTCAAAAGAATCCTGAGGTTTGTATTTTCTTGAGGCAATTAGATCCTCTTCTGTAGTTCAAGTGATGGCACTGTAGTGCTCTAGCAAACTATAGATCCCTGGATTCTGTAAGATGGAGACATAGCCATCAATGTAGCACCAAACTACTGTTACTGTGCCATGTAGAAGCTGGCAGTGACAAGGGAGGGGAAACTATGGCTTTCCAAATGTTGTTGGATTGTAGTTCCCATTAGCTTTTGCCAGCCTCGGAAATATGCTGAGGGATGCTAGGGATTAACTGTCCATTAAAACTGGGTCTACATCTGCACTGCAGAAATAATCCAGGTTGTCACTACTTTAACTGTCGCAACTCAATGCTATGGAATTCTGGGATTTGTAATTCATTGTGACACCAGAGCTCTCTGACAGAGAAGACTAAATATCTCACAAAATTACAAATACCAAAATTCCACAGCACTGAGCAATGGCAGCTAAAGTGGATTCAAGTGCATTATTTCTGCAGTGCAGATGCAGCTTGACTCTGCAGTGATATCTGATACTATGTGCTTCAAAGGAGAAATACTGGACTGTCTTAAACCAATTTACCCCAAATCTGGCTCTAAGCCTATGAATATTTACTCTGCTATAGCCTGGATAGTGAAGCTCATTTGGAATTCTGCTGTATATGGTCTTTTATGAGGTTCGGATAATTCTCTCCTCCTTTTTTTGGCTGCTAATAAATGAAATTTAAAACAATAAACCTACTATAATGCAGCACTGAACTTTCTCAAGTGCCAGTTGGACCCTGCAAGCTCTGAGATACAGAATGCAACAGCTACATTAACTCAGTTATAGTAGAAATATGTTGCATTTTATTCTCACAGCTTCTGCATTTAATGCATAGCTCAGTACATTACTGTTTATGCTCAGTGTAAAATGTATACCATAAAATGAATGCATACTATAAAATATACAGGATGTGTGTAATGGGGATAAGTTAATATTGGCTGTAACTGTGTTAACCTATGCACAGTGTGGTATTTTGTGTGTGCGCATTTAACAGTTCTTCTTTAAAGGGCCTATCAACTAAAAATAAAACTCTATCTGGGAATGTGTCTCTGAGATAAAGGGATTAAGGGGAAGAGACCTTTTCTTTTCTTGATTGCCAGGCTGTTGGCAAGAATTGACATAACCTTTCCAACCTGAAGATTTCCTATCTGAGCACTTTAATATGGTTGGATTAGATCCAACAAGTATTCTCTTCTTTCTTTACTCTCAGCAATGACGGATTGGCTGAAATCTTACATGGTCACATAGAGTGAAAGGGTTCCACATGAGGAATTCTACAATAGCTTTCCTGTCATCAGACCCAGGGCTCACTGTATCATTCCGATAGCTCCCCTTCCATTTGCCCTTTTTTGGCTTTGGAGAGCAGGTGAGGGATAAGAGAAGCATCTGGCTGTATTTCCATAGCCAAATGCACACATAAGATATCTTCCTCTATGATCCCCTGAGGTCCTTGGGAGGCCATATAACCAGTTACTTCTTGGGTTCCCCCCACTCTTCACCAGCCACAGAATGGCCATTGGGAGGAAGTTATTGGAGTGATACATTGAGTCGGGGGGGGGGGTGCTTTAGCCATTGCAGAGGGAGGAAGAGAATTCCAATGTCTGCAGTGAGCAAAAACACACATACACAAGCATAACATGGAATTACACTTAACTATGTCACTAATGGGACATTTTAGAGACATTTCAATGGGTATAATGTCCTTTTAAATGCCAGCATTAGAGGTGTAATGAAGAAAGATATGCCCCTTTCCCAAAGGAACATCTAGATATTTCACCATAAGCCAACAAAGAGCCAACTCCCAACATGGTCCCTGTCAACATCTTAAATATTCTCAAGATCCACTGTCAAGTTTGGTTTAATCAGAGTACAGCAGAGCAAGTGCAATATGCTGGAACATCAGAAACCAGAGTAATTATTTAGGATGCTTTTGTAAGATAAAATGGAAAATCTTACATTTATTGTCTCAGAAAATCTGTCTTTGGGCAGGAAAAGAGATAGACAGAAGAAGTGACCTGCAATATACAACCATTTAAATATCTTTGCTTCCAACATTCCCCTCTCCACAATATTTTTAATTTAAAGATATTTAAAAGTAAGAGTTGTTTTTTTTGTTTGTTTGTTTTTTGTATCATGTAGCTAGGGTGCAGCCAGCATGGTGTAGTGGTTTGAGTATTGGACAAGGCCACTAGGGCCCCATTCCCACTTACAGATAAATTGGTGTGCGATCCAAATCAATGGATCGATTCACCAGCAGAGCGTGGTTCCCACTACATTTGCCCTGATTGCATTTTTCCCTCCAAAATAATCCACTTGTGGTTCCCATTCACAAATGAATTGTTTCAAAATTGTTCAGTTTCAGCTGGAGGAAGGAGAATTTTGAATCGATTCCTATCCACATATGGTTTACATTTGCACAGATTCGATTTATTGAAAAAGAAGTGGGGAAAATCAGCGTCAAAAAGATGCAGGTTAAATGGGTCTAGCAAATGGCTCCCCTCTTGGAATCGCGTCAGCGATTTGGATTAAGTGGGAACCAGGGTCATTTGAACCGGTTCAAACCGATTCACAATTCTGTTTAAATGGTGGTGGGAATGAGGTCTAGGAGACTAGGGTTGGAATCCCCATTTGGCCATGGAAATCCACCAGGTGACCCTGGAGAGGTCACACGCTCTCAGCCTCAGAGGGCAAATCTCTGATCAAATTCTGCCAAGAAACCCACATGAAAAGTTACTTGAATGCACACAACAACAACAAGCTAGGTTTACCAAAACAAAGTCTGTAGCTAGGTCTAAAGTGCTAGCATGTTGTGGTGGACTAGCTTTCTGGGTGATGGAGCTTTGAATCCATGAAAACTTACTGGGTGACCATGGGCATTACACGCTCAGCCTCAGAGAAAGGCAATGGCAAACCTGCTCTGACACAGAACCTTATCGCACGCATTTTGGTAACCGATCTGGGAACATGAAGGGGGTGCTTGGGGGGGGGCATTGCTGAGGTAGAACGGATATTACTGCACACCAAAGTGTCCTCAGACTGGCCCCACTCCATTGCACTGCGCCAGGCTGGCCCCAATCAGTACTGAGGCATGTCCTTTTGGTCCAACGGAAGCTTTCTGTCAGACCAGAAAGACGTGCCTCAGTACTGATTGGGGCCGGCCTGGCACAGGGAGATGGAATGGGGCCGGCCTGAGGACACTTTGGTGTGCAGTAAAATCCGTTCTCCCTCGGCAAGGCACGTCCCCAAGCATTCCTTTCATGTGCCTAGATCAGTTATCAAAATGTGTGCAATAAGTTCCAAAATGTGTGATAGGGTTGCCATAGGATCACCATAAGTCAGAAAAGACTTGAAGGCACAAAACAAGAAGAGGAAGAAGCTAGGTCACCAACCACCTGGCTTCTTAATATCTTTGGGTCTCACATGCAAGATGGTGGCCATCAGAGGCCTCTTTCCCAGGGGAAAGACCAGAGAAAAATGTTCCAGGTGGAGAAAGAAAACAAAACTCTGCTGCTGCTACTGCTGCTGCTGCTGCTGCTGCTGCTGCTGCATAAGCCTGCAGTGTGCGAATGGGAGAAACTTGATTGTGTGGGCAGTGGAATGAGTGGGGCAAAGAGGATAGTGAGACTGAAAAGCATGGTGACCAGGGTGGTGTGTGTGTGTATGTGTGTGGGGAGGGGGGGGGAGAGATAAATGAACATCTGCTTTTATGAGTATATTTGCTTGAGCAGTGACCATGGAAGTGGGTGTGGGAAGGAATGGGAGATGTACAAGATGATAGGAAGCAAAATGGCTCCAAGTGGCATCAAAGCAGGCAGAAAGAAAGGGGTTGGGCTTGCAGAGTCAGATCAGGCAAATGGGTTCACCAGAAAAAGGATGGCGCAGCATGAGGGAGGGAATGTGTGCTGCCCCAGAAGCCCTGCAAGCCCTGCCATCAGAAAACTCACGTCTGCACCAGGTGACACCAGTTGCGGGGATGTCATTGGGATAATGTGAGAGTAAACTATTGCACAAGAAGAGTGATTCAAAACCAAACAAGAACAGATTTACTTTTGTACCATTCTTTTTGAATCAACCTGTATTTGCAAGCAGAAGGTGAATAACAACCAGCCCCATTCCATCTCCATCCCACATAGGGTATACAAGTAACATAGAGTTGATCTTCTTCAGTAAAAACAAATGAAGCTGCTTTTCTTACAAATGCTAAAGCTTACAGACACTGTAACATATGCTCTTCTAATATGTAGAGTGGGGGAAGAGTGGGATAGAGAAATCTGCAGAGTACAAACAAAAACAGTAACAGTTGCAGGAAGATACAGGATGTAGCTAGGATAGACAGGAAATTACATGAATGCATGATATGACTAAACTCTTAAAGACATGCAAACTAGCAACTACAGAGAACAAGCATTTTAATGGTGCATACACTATAGAAATGATGCAGTTTGACACTTTAAGTGCTGTAGCTCCAACCTATGGAATCCTGGGATTTGTAATTTTACAAGGCCTTTTGAAAAAGAATGCTGGTGCTTTATAAAAACTACAATCCTGGGATTCTGTAGGACAGAGCCATAGCAGTCAAAGTGGTGTCCAACTGCATTTCTGCAACCTAGATGTACCCTAAGATTGCTATCTTTAATAAAGGGATCTTTTTTAGGTTAGCATATTAGGTGACAAACCCTAGGAATTGGTTTGGCAGAATAAATCTGGTGAAATACATTTGAGATGAATTTATTTGGAAATGATCTGGGGAAATTAATTGGCTTACCATCTCTGACATGAATGTTCTGTTGGAGCAAAAGACATTGGATTCAAAGGAATGATCTCTCTGGGTGTGTTTTGTTTTGTTTTTAGCTTACAGCCCACCTCTGCCTTATTCTTGACTGCCTGGCAAGCATATTGTCTCTCAGACTCACCAATTTGCTTTGTATAAAATGGATGTTTTATGACCGGTGATGTTGGCCACATCAGTAATTTGGTGACTGCACAGACAACTCTCTGAATTCCAAATATGCTCACAGGGCCCCAATGTTAGGGGATCCCTGGTATGTAGACAATATAAAAGGATCAATAGTCAGTCTCTTTCAAGAAGGGTTTTCCTAGGATGAGAACAATGACACCACACAGTATGTGTGAGTCAAGCCCATGGCAGAGAATGAAACATACACTCTGCTACCACATGGCCATTACTAAGTGCCTGTTTTAAGCCCACAGCCAGCAGTGTCAATGTGTTTTGATTGATGACTAGTTTGTCACATTGATCTATATCCCCTTCTGGTGGCAGTTGGTCTCCTTTATAAAAAAAAACCAGCAACAATAACACAACACAATTTCTGAAACCATACATTTGAAGTGTAATCAATGCCTTGCTACTAATGGTTGAGGATGGCTCCAGGGAATGGAGTTTTACACACTTCCCTTTATGTTTCTTGGTAATTGGGCAGCAGGCAGAGAGGAACTGCCTGGGTGACTGGAGGGCAGATGAACAGATAAATGATCAAAGGCATGGAGCAGCTGGTAGCCTGCCAAAACAAGGAGAGGGTGGCAGCAGGAGGGATCCAGCACAAAGAAAACCACCCCCCACCCGTTTATAGGCCAATTAATTTGGAGTGATTTACAAATTCTATAGTGCTGGTGCTGGTAGTGTCTTAGGGACCTCTCTTTAAAAAAAACACCCCCCTACCCACCCACACACCCCTGCTCAGTTTCCCCCTAATAAGCCGTATTGCCAGCCTTGTTCAATGGCATACACCACCAGAGAGAAACATGCTGGAGATGTGTTGTGCACAGCAGAGGGAGGGATGCATGCTCTTTGGCTGCAATCCTGTGGAAGCTATAAGGTGGAGAGGCATGGTGGGACAGCTAGTTTTGGAACTGAATGTTGGCTATGGCAAAGGGAGGGAGATGTCCAAAATGAGAGCAGAAGCATTTACTCAGAGCTTGGGGAAATTACTGGTTTGGTGGTTTGGACAGTAGTTTTACTCTGGCTGCGCTGACCGGAGGATTCTGCAGATTGTAGTCCAAAAAACAGCTTTCTCAAAGTCTTTTTTCTGTTCCTAGCCTCGCTCTGCTAGGGTGCAGCTGGGGGGGGGGCTTGTTGTTGTTGTCTTTGCTGCTGCTGTTGCTGCTGCTGTGTGCCTTCAAGTTGTTCCCGGCTTATGGCGACCCTAAGCCAAGTCTAGCATGGGGTTTTCTTGGCAGATTTCTTCAGAGGAGAGTTGTCATTGCCATCCTCTGAAACAGAGAGAATGCACCTTGCCCACGATCACCTAGTGGTTTACATGACAGAGCTGGAATTTGAACCCTGCTCTCCAGAGTCATAGCTTAACGTTGAAACCACTACACCATACTTTGCTCCTCAAAAAGAACACTTCCCCTTAAATAAGATTTCTACCCCCTTAGTGAAATTTTCTTTGAGTCCCCTGATTTCTAGTACTGCAGTAAGCTAAAATTATATTGTATCCCACCTTTCTCCCAGCACAGAGCTCAGGGCAGCAGGCACGGTTATAACAGGCTGTAGGCACTTCTGAGTGTAAATAGTTTTCAGTGTCTGCCATGCAAGAAATTGTGTTTGTTTGTGTATGTGCCTTCAAGTTGTATGTTGATTTATGATGACTTCATGAATTTTCACAGAGTTTTCTTAAGCCAAGAAATGCTCAAAGGTAGTTTTGCCAGTGCCTTTCCCTGAAATAGCCTACAGCACCTGGTATTTGTTGGCAGTCTCTCATTCAAGTACTAAATAGGACTGACCCTGCTTAGCTTCCAGGATCAGATAGGATTTGTTGCCTTTAGGGCATTTAGGAAATTGGGGAGGCAGAATTCAGAGGGACAATCCACCCATCTAGATAGTCCCCTGCAAGTTTCATCTCTCTTACATGTCCTTTGGTGCCATACTGGGAAGCTGTACCAGGAGCAACCTGGGTGCCGGACCCCTACTACTACCAAAATTGCTGAAGTTTTTGCAGTCATTTGGAGGAGATATTTGTTGGCGTGCATAAGGCAGTGATGCATCTCCCCTCCCCCATGCTTTCAAGTAGTTTATTTTAAAGGGGATGGAGGATTCATACAATAGGGTGGTGGTTAGTTAGGACATGTTGCTTTTTTGTTGTTGTTATTATTGAAAGAGTGGAGTCTGGACTGTGTCCGACTCAGGGAGGGAGTAAAATTGGCCTTGGATTGCTTCCTTCTTCTGCTTCTCAGAGGGCTTGTGTCCCACTCCATGTCTCTGCTTCTGCTTCTTTTGCTATTCAGGGATGTAGAGACATAGAATCCTAGAGCTGGAAGAGACTGCAAGGGCCATCCAGTACAGCCCCCTGCCATGTTGGAAGACGCAGCCAAAGCAGAATGTGTTGCATTCTGCAGCTGAACCACTGAAGGCACAGCCCGGGCATAGTTATTCCTGAAGAAAACTTCTCTCCCTCAGTGAGACTTTGGCCTACACCTTCTCTTGTCTCATTTGGGAGCTAGGCATTCATGAAGAAATATAGATTTTAAACTGTAAACACGACTCTGAGGTGGCGATGTTTCTGCTGTCATTCCATCCTATAGAATTTCCTGCAAAATGCTGAAAATGTAACCTGTTGTTGCTCAGATCCTTTTTTATTAAAAAAAAACACCCGTCCTCTTAAGGGTGTGCAATTATTCCTGTTTCATGGATTATGGAACTAATAAAGCAAGAAGCAGAACGAATCTATCAGAGAAAATCAGAAAGATTCCTGGTCAGTGAAGATGGTCAAGGCTGGGCAGGTGCTGGACAAATGCCTGGATGTTATAATGGGCTGGATTTAATCTTTGAAACTTGTTTTAATTTGTTAATCATATTAAATATGTTTTGGGTCTCTTTGGATTCTTTTTATTGTTTAAAATGGCTTTGACTTGTTCATACTGATTTCACTTGTATGGCCCTGACATCTTCTGCTATAGGGCACGACCGGAACATTTTAATAATAAAATGTAATGAACTGCTAGTTTGGCTCATGGCTCTATCACATGTTGCTTGGAATGAGAAGGACAGTCCTGTTTATGCAAATTACTAGATTTCCAAATGGCTTGGGGCTCCAATATTTGAAGCAGATTACCTTCTCTGTAATGAGATAACAACTTTGGAATGTCCTCCTGGTGGAAATACCATTGTCACTGACCCAGCCTCTTGATAGACATTAAATCAGAACGTTGGTTTTTTACCTGGCATTTTAAGATCTTGATTTTTGTTGTTGTTGTTTAAATTACTTTAAATGGGTATGAAACCCATTCAATAAGCAAGCAAGCAAACAAACAAACAAATCAAAGAAGTAATTTAAACAACAACAACAAAAATCAAGATCTTAAAATGCCAGGTAAAAAACCAACGTTCTGATTTAATGTCTATCAAGAGGCTGGGTCAGTGACAATGGTATTTCCACCAGGAGGACATTCCAAAGTTGTTATCTCATTACAGAGAAGGTAATCTGCTTCAAATATTGGAGCCCCAAGCCATTTGGAAATCTAGTAATCTAGTAACACTTTATTTTGTAGTGTTATTATTATGTGGTACTTGTTTCTGAAAAGTTATATACACTTTTCTGGCTTGGGGCAGCTGTGTTGGGGAGAATGAGGAGGACCTTTTGAAGATCTCTTGCGGATAAAGGCTGACTTTGAGTTCCTACATTGCATTCACAGCTAGGTAAACCTATCTATGGCCTGTTACAGACTGCCAAAATAAAGCTGCTTCGGGTCTCTTTGGAGGTATGCTATTTAAATGATGCATGGGTCCTAAGAGTCCAGAGGTCGCATCAAAGCCACACTCCATTCCTAAGCACCGGAGTGCAGCTTTTGGTGCAGCTTCCGGACTCTTAGGATGCATGCATCATTTAAATAGCATACCTCCAAAGAGACCGAAGCAGCTTTATTTTGGCAGTCTGTAACAGGCCATAGAAAGCTCTAAGGAATCAACCTCCAGACTTTATAAATGCCAGGGAGACACTCTGAAAAATAAAGACCTGCAGCTTGTTTGAATGGGGTGATTCAGGATGAAGCAGCCAGCCCTGTCTGCCTCCCAGCTCAGGGCCAGGTGGAGAGAGAACTGGCCTTGTCATTCTGAAGCACCACAGATCACCTGTCACTCAGAACATTTCTCTATTGTTTAAGGTGAGTTTTGCTTGACATTTATGGTCATTGCACTAGTGCCACAATTGTGAATAGGTAGAGCCAGTGTGGTATAGTGGTTTGAGCATTGGACTTCAACCCTGGAGACCACTTCGAATCCCTGCTTGACCGCTGGTGACCTTGGGCAAGTCACACTCTCTCAGCCGGAGAGGAAGGCAAAAGCAAACCCTTTCTGAACAAATCTTGCCTAGGGAACCCTGTGATAGGTTTGTGACTTGGAAGCATGCCACAACAACAAAGCATAGCTAAATATAGTATAATTCTTGATCTGTAACTATAGGTTAGAATCTGTAACCGCAATGCCAGCCAACAAAAATAAAGTATTTTTAAAAAATCCCTATTCCACTGTTGGTAGCTTTCTTCTTTAGGGATGGGGTCAGGACAGCTTAGCAATGCCAAGTTTAAAAGTCTGGGGTTTACAACGAATTTTAACTGGTTCTCCAGTATATATCAGGGGTAGGACTAAGGAGTTTATCAGACTCAAGTTTTGGACCCTGCAATTGTGCTAAGGAAGTGTAAAGAACGTTGCGAAATGACTGTTTTGCGCGATGTCTTACCACATTGCTTGCTTTTCCATCATTCCCCCATAACGTTATGTTAGCGCTACAATTGCGCAAAAGTTGCGATTTGCGTGATGCGAAACCATGCATAGTGGAACTGTCTACTGCACCAGCGCCTTCCTTTTGTCTTTCGCATTTCGCATCAACATATTTGTGCATGCCCTTTGGAGGCTTTGGTGGCATCCTGACCTTTGTGCTTCCTGGGGAGCGAGGGGGTCCCCCCATCTCTAGGGTCCTATTTAGCGGAGGGGAGGGGGAGAAGGAAAGAGCCGAAGGAAAAGGGGGAATCTGGATGCAACAGGTGACAGAAGGCAAAAGGGCAAATCAGGGTGGCTTTTGGAATGCAAATGCAGTATTTTTGCCCCCTTATTTTTATTATTAAATATATACACCCCTGTCTTTATTTTTATTTATTTTTTCATTATTTTTATTATTAAATATATACAAAATGAGCACATGTTTTGTTGTTTTTTTTCCTGAGGAATGTGTGTGTGTGTGTATGCCCTTTACAACAGTATCCCTTTGCTGGAAGTCAGCTAATAAAAGTGAAAGGGAACAATAATAGGGTACTTTTTTCCTTGGAGAATCCATGCTAAAATGCGAATGTTACAATCGAATGTAACATTTGTTGCTTTTGTCAATTAGGCAATTGGCAAAACGATACATGCTTTTGCAAGGAATTCAGGGACAGCTCTGAATTGCTTTTAAAAGTCATAAAATAGTGCATGACAATCGCATCCTTTTCTGGCATTTACGGTGATGAATTTTTTATTATTATTATTATTATTATTATTATTAAAGTGCAAGAGGCATTCTGGGGTGGCAAGGAATGGGGGATACAGGATGCATTATTTTTATTATTAAATATATACACCCCTGTCTTTATTTTTATTTATTTTTTTCATTATTTTTATTATTAAATAAAATGGAATGGATGACCCCTAGGGGCCCCTTTCCTTTGCAGCCTCCTAGGTGTCCATGCAGGACAGAGGAATGGGGCTGGAATGGATGACCCCTGGGGGTTCCTTACATTGGAAGCCTCCTAGGTGTTCATGCACGAGGAAGGCTGGATGGATGACCCCTAGGGACCCCTTGCATTTGCAGCCCCCAGGTGTCCAATGCAGGACAGAGTGAATGGGGCTGGGATGGATGACCCCTAGGGGCCCCTTGCATTGCAGCCCCGGGTGGTCCATGCAGAACAGAGGAATGGGGCTGGGATGGATGACCCCTGGGGACACTTGCATGTGCAGCCTCCCGGTGTGCATGCAGGACAGAGGAATGGGGGTGGGAGGGATGACCACTAGGAGAACCTTTCCTTTGCCAGCCTCCTAGGTGTCCAGTGCAGGACGAGGAATGGGGCTGGGATGGATGACCCTAAGGGACCCCCTTTCATTTACATTAGCATCAGCTCCTAGGTGTCCATGCAGGACAGAGGAATGGGGCTGGAATGGATGACCCCTGGGGGTTCCTTACATTGGAAGCCTCCTAGGTGTTCATGCAAGACAGAGCCACCCCCCCCCCTCCCCAGGGGTTGTCCTGGAAAAGGAAGGCCACCAGAAGGGAATGGAGTCAAAAAGCAGCCCAGCATCATGGGAACTTTGCAATCAGTAACTTTAGCGTTGCGTTGCACTTCTGCCTACCACACCAAACCATTTCGCAACACATTTCGCAAGACAACGGGAGACCATGGCCTGGCTTCCACTTTTGCCCGCAATGCCCAGAAAGGGGAAGAATGACGCTTAAACTACGGGAGCGTTGCGCAATGGGCTCCCATAGAAATGAATGGCGTCTGGAAAAACATTGCACTTTCACGTTATTGCGCAACATTGGTGACACTAACATTGCGCGATAGGCAGGAAAAATCACCAAAAACTCACGTCTGATAAACTCCTAAGAGGGAAAGGTAGGCAGGTGCTTATTGAAAAAGAAAGGGAAGAAGAAGTGTGAAGGCCTAAGAAGGAGCAGATTGGAACAGGCTAGTTTCAGCTGAGACATGGCAAGAAAAGGCAGGTAGGAGCATTCAGATCCCAGCATAAAATGAACAAAAGAAAGGCAAAGGCTGGAGAAAAGGAAGAAGCCACTGCCTTGAGCCACATTAAAGACCTACTGCTCCCCATATCCCACCCTTGCCATTGAAGGGCCATGGCTGGCTTCTTTGCTCCCTGCACTTAGCAACCAGGCAGGCGGCCAGTTATTTACCCCTTTTGCTTCTCTCCCCAATAGACTTGATTTATTTCTTTTACAACTGATCAAAAGCCAGGGGAGCTTTAAAAGCTGGGGAACAAAATCAGATGCTTAAAAAAATCATTTCATAAAATACCTTGGAAAATGGGAGACACCTTGCACTCTTTCTTCACCCAGAGGCAAGGGAAGCCGAAGGCAGGACAGAGCCAGTGAGCCTCTCAAAGATGGCATCCTGGGAGATGCTGGCATTAGGTCTCCCACTCTTCTTTTGCCTGCCTTGACTTTCAGAGCCTGGAAAAGTTACAACTTTGGACACCAACTCTGGGCATGCTGACTGGGGGATTTTGGGAATGGTGATCCAAAAGAACTGCTTTTCCATGATTTGGTTAGACTGGGGAGAAAATTGCCATTATGGGACTTGTGAGTTATTATTAAGATTCTTTCTAATGAAATAAGTTGCCTTGTTTTGGGTCACAATGTTTGGTCATTTTGTCTGTTTTTTCTACTCCAATGCAGGGATCAAATCAGAGTCCAGTTGAGAGTTACAAATTCATAAGCACTGAAATTATGATGCTGCATAGAGAATCCCACCATGAAAACCTGGACTCATGTGGCCAAGTAGCCTTAGAGTGTGTTCAAAATGGGAAAAGTTAATGAGGAAAAACTAGTAGAGGCTGTAGCAATTTGCTTTTGCCTGATCCTACTGGGAAGGGCAAGATTCTGTCCCTCTTTGCCTCTCCTCCTGCTGAGTTAATGGAGTGCAAACTACTTTTGCACTTTAAACTCAATTTGCAGCAATTAAAGTAAGCCAAGGACAAAGGGGGAAAGTGGGAAGGGGAGACTGAAACTGGGATATTTTAAAAGCAGCTGAAAAAGTGGAATGGCAGCAGACTAATTGGGACTGTCCCTGCCAAACTGGGACAAATGGAAAGTAAGCATCTCCTCTTACTCATTGCTGCTAATCACTCACTTGCCAGGAAGCAAGCTAGGAAACAACTAGCATGGTTTTAGTAAGCACAGAGGTTGGACTGAATTTCCTTGCGGGGTGTGTACATTTAATAACTCCAGCCATAGTATTTTGCTTTAAACTGAAGGGATTTTCTTTCTTATTTGGTGAATGGTTTTATGGGGTATGAAATTACCTCTCCTCCAAAGAGCAACTATTATCATTTCACAATCTAGTTTGAAGGTTAATAATGAGTATCTTTAATGGAAGATTGAAATTGTAAAGACAACACTTATTAAATGGAGATGAAGAAGCATGCACATGATAAACAGTTCCAAACAACTCTTGATTGACTGACATGTTTGGGTAAAATAAATAAAATTTAAATTTAAAAGTCAATGTTGGTATATTTACATAATCACATTTGCATTTCTTAAAACATCCAGGCTAGAAGATTTTGGACTCTACAGTTTTTGGAATGATTTGATAGGTATTATGAGTGTCTTTGTTATGCAGGACAGCTTTCTCATGTGAGTAGCCTTCAACAGGTTGTTTGTTCTCATTTTTAAAAGCTTTTGTGAGTCACCTTGGATGCAAGTTAGGAGAAAGGTGGAATACAAATAAAATGAACAAACAAGCAGTCCACAATCCATAAAACTTTTCTTGGATCCCAGTGAAACATCAGCTGGAATGGTAAGGCTGGGGCAGCTATAATGTCGTATAAATCAGACCCCGAACAGAAGAGAAGGGTGCCATGTGTTTGTAGGATTTGTGTTAAGAAACACACCAGAGGTAGCTTACCTGTCAATACAAAGACTTGGCTTTAAAGTATTTGCTTTTCCTTCATGTCTTTCCACTATACTGTCTTTAACTCAGCTTCATTGGATACACACTGAAATAGCACATCTGGGCTAAGGCTGGGCACTATATAATGTCCTTCTAAATCTGGCGATATCTGGGCAAACTGGCCAGAGTTAATTTCAAAAGCAGACCTGTCTCCCCAATTGCGGTGTTGCCTGGTTACATGTTCTTGGGGCCTGAGGAGGAAGAAAGCATATTTATGCCCCCAAAGCTTTTATGCTCACAAGTCTCTTCTCAGTTGCTATTATATCCATTAGGAAGTCATTTCCTTTCAGCAAAAGAGGTTCTGAGTTATGACTTGCACTTGTTGTGAGGCTTTGAACAAATTATCTCATTTTTCTCTCACTTCTGTAGTTAAGTCACCAAATGAATTCATTACAACTACCTACTAGACTGGGCTCTGGCTGGGCCCTGATGTGAAAGCGTCTTTTTACAAACTCCTAGAAACATGGGTGAGAAACCCAACAGTGCAGGTACCTAGCTGTTAGCAAAGCCAGTGTAACTAGTTGGCTTGAGTGTTGGACTCATTCCTGCTTCCTTGCTTTAGTGGTCTCATAATCTGTAAAATGGGAATAATAGTGACCTCCCTCAAGAGGAACAGTGTGAAAATGGGTTGATGTTGTTTTTAAAAGCACCTATGCAATTTTACTTATTTTCAGTATTTTGGAGTTCTGTGAAAAAATGAAAAGACCCACCAAGGCCTGGACATCAGGTAATGAAGACTGTTTAATGAACACTATGATGGATTTCTATGGCACATGGGAGATAATGAGAAGACTGAGGATACATCTTGAAGGATAATATGCAGGAAACTTTATGACAGCAGAGGGCAGCTATAGTAGTAGAGGACACCCATGTCCTGTTCACCTGCAGTTGTGAGTCTTGGCCAAAAATCACAACTGGACATCCTTTCTGGTTGTGACTTCCAGGTTTATCAGGACCAAGCAAGGGTTTGGAAAATCTCAGGTGGGGGAAGATTGCAGGTATTCAGGAGTGGCGATTATACAATTTGGAATGGGAAGTTGGCTTGGGTGGGGGGCTTGGGGGTTTCAAGGACACAAAAAAGTAGTGGGATGTAGTCCATTGCACTTAGCTCAACCTGGCTGCGTGGTAAGGGCCCCAGTGCCAGCTGGTCTGAGACAAAGTGTTAGGCAGTAACAAGAGCAACTGCAGAATTCCTCCAGTTAAAAATAAGCTTGGAAAATTAGTTCATAGATCTAAATTGTTCTTTTCTGGTGACCAAAAAAGACAAGGGGTATCAAGAAATCATTTTGGAAAAAATATGTTTCACATTAAAATACATGTAACCTTTGAGTGTTATTGCTTCTTTTCTTATTTTATTGCTTTTCTCACACCAGAGCCAAGATCCTACATTGTATTCATAACTAGGTATGTTGCACCACAGTTTGGGGGCAAGAGGCAGCCAGCCAGATCATTCTGAACCCCCTCACCCACTCTTCCCACAGATCTTCATTGCACAGAGCAGATCCCACAAATGTAAGGTGGGTTCTGGGTTGCACTTACAGAGAGCAGATTAATACGGAGCACTTACTGATCCGTAGATTACAAATTTGTAACTGAGGTGTAGGATGACCCTCCAATCTGGATTTACTAGGCTGCAGATGCTGTGAGCAATGGGTCTGTCCTTGTTTTGGTTGGATGGAGCTAACTGATACATCCACTCTGCTCCTGTGAGCAATCGACAGGAGAAAAGATCCCCATCGCTTGCAGCGTCTGCTGCCTTGGTAAAGTCAGGATTGGGGGACTTTCACGAGTCTTTCATACACTATTCAACACATAGCGATTGTAAGCACAAACCAATGATGAATGCATAACTCTAGGTTATGCATTTGTTACTGTGATTATGAATTCCAGCCAATGTAAGTTGATGTATTTCATTTTTAAAGCTAAAGAAATTGTCACAGCTTTAATTAAAAGTTGGATGGCAGATTTGTGGTATCTGATGTGGTCTTGTACAAAGGAGAAATGTTGGAATCTAAAGATTCAGGACTCTTGAGTTTTTGATATGTGCGTCTGGAGATATTTTGCAATTAAAATAGAGTGATCAAAGATCTGGCCAAAGCTTTGGTCCCACAATTAATATGGAACAAGTTTGAACTGGAATGAACATTCTTTATTCAAACTGTATGCAATGTGAAATCAGGACAAGCAGAAGTCTTGGAGTGTTAGCAGAAGCATTTCATTTCATTTTCTTTTCTTTTATGAGAGATTTTTTTCTTTGCTTCAGTTGAATATTTAGGTGTTGGTTATTTTCTTTGTAAATATCCATTTTGATTATTTTAGCTGTATATCTATTACCTTCTCTTAAAATGGAGACATGGCTCATTTCATTATGTTTCTTCATTTGTGCTCATTTTAAAGCACGTTTTCTTTGGAATTTCTGCCCTGAAAAACTTTACTAAATAATTATTTGTACTTTGGAGTGGAATTATTTAAAAATCTTGAACACTCCTTTATACTGCCACCCCCCCGCCCATATCTACAGATTTTTTTTTTATCCATGATCCATAGCTTGCAATGGCGATGAGATGGCATTGGAACAGACACAGCACTGGTTTCACTGGTGGACAACTTATGCCAGGAACTGGGCAGGGGGGAGCATGTCCCTCTTGGTTCTGCTGGATCTTGGTTCTGCTAGACCTGGGTTGGCTTTATGTTTGTTTGTTTGTTTATTTAATACACCACCTTTCTCTCAGCATGGGATCCAAAGTGGTATACAATGTTTTAAAAACACAATACATTAAAAAAAAACCCTCTTGGTTTAAGTTAAAACACAATTAAACGTAAGTTTTAAAAAACTTTCTATACTATCCACCATGGTTTTAATTTTTGTAAGCCATGCTGAGTCCCAGACTTCGGAAAATACAGGATGAGGATAAGGATTATGAGTAGTAGTAGTAGTAGTAGTAGTAATGGTAATACAATGGGCCCATGGTATCCGTTGTGGTTTGTTCCAAGACCCCTTGCGGATACCAAAATCTATGGATGCTCAAGTCCCATTATATACAATGTGGTAGTAAAATAGTGTCCTTTATACCAAATGGCAAAAATCAAGGTTTGCTTTTTGGAATATTTTTTGGGAGAAATATTTTCAAGCTGTGGATGGTTGAATCTGTGGATACAAAAAGGCCAACTGAAGTAGTAGTTGTTGTTCTACCTTCTACCAAGCACTGGGGCTGTGGAGCTGTCTGGCATCCAACTGCCAGTGCATAGCTAGGGAACAGAGGTGGGATACAGACCGGCAAAATGTAGCGTGGCGGCGGCATCAGTAGGGTTAGGGAGCGCGCACCATTCAGACGCTCCCTAACCCTAGTGCTACTAGGGTTAGCCTAGTACGTACTGGCGGTGGCAAAATGTCAGCATCCTGTCTACATGGGCGCCGCCATTATGACATGACAGATGCATAGCGTCCACACGTCACGCCCCCTTGTGATGTTGTGAGTGCGCCATTGGCGCACTGTGACATCACAAGGATGCCACAGAAAGAACCCGCAAGGAAGCCGTGCAATTTGTCCGCTGCAGCTTCCTCGCGCGGCAAAACAAGGTGCCAGCAGACCACCCTTTTTGGGTGGTCTGTATACCGCCCAAGTTGCACAAGGAGTACTTGTCCCAAAAAGTACTTACACAGCCCTCTGGTTACATCAGCATAAGCAAACAAGTGGATTCCAGCCAAAGAACTCACCTTTGAATCATGGGATAAATCCAATTGCTTGTTCAAACTAGAATAGACAGACTCATTAAACTTCCATAACTATGGGCATACTCACAGTTAGGTCTACCAACTGATTTTAGCCCCATGTTTGCTGAACCTAAAAGAACAGATCAAACCACAATCAAGGTTTGAAAAAGAAGTATCCTTTTATGCCAAAATTAATAAATTCCTATTGGGAAAGGAATTAGGAAAGGAATATTTCTACAGATTTTCTGATGACAGCACTGATTTAAATGATATGTTATGCTCCCAGCAGGGATTATTACCAAGTTTTAGTGATGGCACCAAACATGACAAGCACTGTATAAAGAGAAAGCAGAATTGCTCTCAGCCCAGAATGCATGTTGATGTTGGAGGTACATTTTTCTTTTTCTGTTGTTGATGGCAGTATCTGGTTTTGTATCTTACATTAAGAAAAAGAGGAATGAAATTTTATGCAGTTCAATTTTTGCACATTTGCCCTGGAGTCTCTGTGGTGTAGCAGATTTCAAGTGCTGGACCAGGATTCTGGGAGATCATGGTCACATTCTGTCAGCCTAAGAAGATGGTAAGAGCAAACGTTCTTTAAAAATATCTTGTCAAGAAAGACATGATGGAGTTGCAATAAGTCAGAATCAACTTGAGGTATTTCTGTGATATTACACCTAGTGTTAAGAAAAATGGATAAGCTGAAAGAATAAAAGAACAAACTGAGATACACTGATAGATGAGGGTATGAACAGCAGTAGGTGTCTAGTCCTGTGCCTCAAATTTTGTTAGACTGCAAGTTAATTCTGTTATAGTTTTTTGTGGGTTTTTCCACTTCTCTTGAACATTCTTCAGAAGACTTGGGCCCGTTACAGACCGCCTAAAAGCGGCGGTCTGCCAGCGCTGCTGGTTGCTCTGCGTGGGAGCAGCCAAACCGCGCGGTTCCCACGCTGAACAAAAAAGCGCCAAAATGGTGTTTCTTCCCGCGGCGTGGTTATGGCGCCGCGAGGCGCCAATCGTGCACTCGTGACATCATAAGCGCCACGCGACGTGCGGACACTATGTGTCTGACATGTAATAATGGTGGTGCCTGTGTGTATAGGGCACCGTCATTATTACGCCCCTGTCATGTGATAGGGGTGAGGCCGGTGTGGACGCTAGGTCCCCGGCCAACCCCTATCACGTGATGGGGCACCTCAAGAGCCCGTATGTAACGGGCCTTGGCCTCCTTTCTATTGTTTCTTCTGTGTTAGGCAAAGAAATTCTGTTCATGTAAGACTGGTTGTTGAAGAGGAGGCTTTTTACTAGGTAGATGCTCTCTATTAATTTTTGTGTTCTAATGGTATTTTTTTTTTTACAAAAGTTGTCCCAATGTGAGAAGTTGTTTTGTGCCTTAATTTCAACCCTATTGTGAGCCACATTATTATTATTATTATTATTATTATTATTATTATTATTATTATTCCATGGAATAAGTGTTCCATTTTGCGAGAACAGTGAGATAGAAATAAAATAAATCCTCTTGATCCTCTATTTGGCAAGTAACAAAAATTACCCCTATCTGCAAACAGGGTAGCACTATGGCCTCAGCCCTGGCTAGTTAGATTTGACGTCATGCCATAAATACAGCCTTTGAGTATCCTGAAATTCATGTCATGGGAGGGGCTTTTTCTATTACACCCTGAATAGGTAGAGATTAATTGGTAAGGGATGGCCAATTCAACCAGTGTGATTGGTGTTATATCATTTTTCAGTCATCCACATCATGACACTGTTGGAGACACAGTATTGAACCAGAACCACGGGATAGTTCTAATCATAGCATTGCTGGAACAACACTTTTCTTTGCTGCTGTTCACACCTGCAGGCACCTCAGCACAACAAGGTTGTCACTTTTAATGGAGCCCAGTATAAGCGGCAGTGTTGTGTGTGTGTTTAATTGTTGTTCTAGGAAGCAAAGAAAAGCAGGGATCCCAAGTCCTGCAGAGCCATTGAAGGATCTATCAAAAGGCAACAGCATTTTGCTTGCATGTGTGCCAAATGCAGCTAAAATGTGACCCAAGGTACTGAATACAAATAGGTGGGAAGAAGATGGTCGGCGGAATCCAGTCAATCCTAAACAGAGCTGCGGAGACATGCAAAACACATGAAGTATGGCAGTCCCTATCCCACCGCCCATGTCCACATCCAAACTGTTTTTCACAGAACCAGACCAGACACATTATATAGCAAAAATTTTTAATCTCTCCTCGATGCGTGTGTCTATTTACAAGTACTAAATCTGAAGAACATTAAAATAGGAAATAGCAGGATATTTACACAATCAAAGGGTGCCGACCTGCCACACTGGCACAGTTGCTTCAAGTCTGAAACAATCACATAAAGTTATCATGATTTTCTTTATTTTTTTAAAATTTTACTATTAAAATTCTTTGTTTCTTATTGTTTTCTCTCCTCCTCCCTTCCCACGCCACCCCCCTTCCCTGCTTTTAAAGGACAGCTAACTGTGGCCTTGACATTCCTTAGAAAGAAGAGAGAATAGGCTTTACAGTGCTTGTATGTGAATGTTAACTTTAAGGGAGAACGGAAATGGCTCCAGGTGGGGAATACTGGAGTTAGGGGAAGGCCTTGCTTACCATCTTTTGGTCCGCCTTACAGTTTTACTCCTTATTTTTCCTACAGAATGCAGCCTGCACATTTCCCCCTCTCAGAGCAGATGTGCAACACGAACCTACCCTGTCTTCCCAAAACACCATGAGATGAGTGGAGGCCATGTGACTCCTTTGGCTTGTCTGTCTGGCCAATGGAAGCAAGACCAGCACAGGCTGTGCAAACAATCCAAGTTTTGCAGTTGGTGTGTACACTGGAGTATTTTACAATGACCCAATAACCTTGTTGTGTACATATTCTTGGTGGCACCTGGGACTCTTTGGAGGACACTGAGGAGGCCTGGTCTCACATTCTGACCTATACAGGGTGAGCTATGTGAAGAGAATCCAGTTTGAAGAAAATCACTGGACACCCTATTAGTTGTCTCAAACCATTTTCTAAGAGAATTGGCTGTTTTTGGCCCTGGACTATTTGTTATCTCCATAGTTCTGAACTGGAACTAGCACTCTCTACAACCTAAACCTGCTGCAGCTCTAGTGAGCTGCTCATCAAACTAACACCCACATTATCTGTCTTTATTCACCAAAATTTTAGGGTGAGAGAGATCGGGTTGAGGCCATAGGGGAGGTGGTAAACTATGACAAAGAACTTTTAATGAACAGCTTCCACAGAACATGAAACACAATAAGTTATACTTCTCACCAACTTTTTCTCAGGGAATACTCAATGAATGGGGAGCTTATCACTGATGCCTAGAACTCATAAGGTCTTTGCTGGGGGTGAAAATTGTTGAAAATGTACAAGTTTTGTACTTGGCTGAAAAATGGGGAAAAATTATAATGGTGAAACCTATTCCTAATTTTAAATTCTCTTAGTAATTTAGGATCGTATCTAGTATTACCCAGGATATCTGGGCAAGAAAGAACATGACAGCATATTTAACTACCATGGAATCTAATTAGGTTCTCTTGGTATTCAAAATTACAAAGAAGAATTTTAGTTTACCAGTTTTCCAAACCTGAGAGTCTTCTTTTCCGTAGCCATTTTAAAGCCAAATCCTTTGGTTCTTGAGTGTTCCCCCCCCCCCATTTTCCTTAATTCTGCTAACCATCATTCTGCCTGATACTGTATCACAGGACTTCACTGCGTCTGGAATGCTATCCGGACCAGAGGTGTACACGTAAAGCTTTGTTTCCCATATGATCATCTGAACATTGAAATGCACATCAAAAGTCTTCTGGGGTGCTAATTACATACATGCACATTATCAAAGACCTGCAAAACTAAAGAAATGTCAGGGGATTTAACATCGCTGCCAAAGACTCTGGGAGTTTGAAAGGGTCAACATAACCAGATAAAAAGCGCTAATAAAATATTTATACTTGTAGGTATTGGTGACATCTTGCTCCTTCTCACATGGTTAATGCTACTTCTAACGGGGATGAAAACAAATGGTTATGTCAGAAGGGACCCTTGAGAGGAAATAAGTGAAAGAAGAACAGCAGCAGAAGAAAGTGAAGAGGTTTAGGGAAGCACAGATGAAGACAAAAAGTTCAGCAGCACATGCAGCATCTGGCTACTCAGGGGTCTATTGGTTCTGAACATGGATATTTAATCCTAGTTCAGTATAACAAGGGCTAGATGAGCAACAAGAGGCCACAAAATAGTTTGTGGGTGACCATGGGAAGGATTCTCATCTTTTTAAATATTGGGGCTGCTTAGAGAAACACTCTGAAAGTTAACGTTTGCCTATGTACTTGTGTGAATTTTCACCACATACCTCTGGTTCACCAACAGAAATGAAGTGGAGATTTAATCTCCAGACTCCATTAAAAATAGCCCAAACAGTTTTAAAAACAATTCTGCATGACCAGTTAAAAGGTATTGTGTTAGCTAGCGTGTACTATAGCCAAAGGACATATGAATACCAGGTTCATTTCAGGTTTCACAAGGCTGTTCAACAGGCAAGCATTCATAGTATGGCTTCTCATGTTTCTTATGTAGCCAAGATGTTCATATATTGTCAGTGGAGAGATGCTATCTTAAATGATCACAAATGGAAAATAACCCATTCTTTCATGAGGATGGTTGGGGGGAAATCCACTTAAGGTCTAACTGGTGTGGTTTGCTTCCACATTACACCTCTTTAGTGAAAAAGAATTAAAATGGAGATTCCACCCAAGTCCTTAATATAGTTTGTCATTACCTATGAGTATCAGTTGAGCTAATCTTTCTATAAGTTTTTAAATTTGATAATCCCACTCCAAAAATAGGTTCTAGCAACATTAATTCAAATTTTGCTTTTTCTTACAGATTCCCAAAGTGTTCAGGCTGGGAAGTTAGTAATGTATAGTTTATTACCATGAGGCGCCTCTTCTAAATGCCTCAATTGCAGGGTTGTTTTTAGAGGATATTATTGATTTCTGCCTATATTCTACATCAGCTACTTAGTTATGTATGTGTACTAAGAGTCCAGAAGCTGCGCCAAAGCCGCACTCCAATCTTTAGGTTTGGCCTCTTAGGACCCATGCATCATTTAAACAGCATAACACCAAAGTGACCTGAAGCAACTTTATTTTGCCCTGTCTGTATGGGACCTAAATAAAGTCTCCTGGCCTGATTCCCCTATCCCAGTGTACCCAAACAGCCAGCAGATGGAGCAGACAAAGGATGTCTGTTCAACTGCAGATTAGGACACAAGGAGGATGACATTTCCAGGCTCTTCTCATGAACGAACAAGTCTGCAACAATCAGAAGTCAGATCCTGTAACAATTTCTCATCACAGCCTTACTTGCTGTTGAAAGGAGGCTGAAATTGTCATCCCCATTGCTCCATGACTGGTAGCTGAACAGACAACCTGATGTAGCTGCTGTTAGTTGCCTGATGCAGCTACTTAGTGACTTAGGTGGGGTTGGGAAGCATTTACATTGCCTTAGAGAATCCAGAGCACTTACAGATATGTACGGCTAGCTTATGATGCCATAAGTGCAATACAGAATGCCAACTTTCCTTTCTCTATAAATGACAGGCAATCACTGGAAAACATTCCCTGTGAACTCTAGAAAGAGACCTTGGGCCAATTTCATAGACTAATCCTCCAGCCATGTTTAATGGGAAGCCATTAAAATGGCTATTTCCTGCAAACAGTCTAAACAGAAGTACAGCGCGCCCGCGTATGACGCGGGCGCGCCTTACGTGGCTTGAGCATACGCACTCAAGCTGCGGGGCGCGCGCATGGTGGAAGGGGTGGCGCATCCCATTCAATTGAATGGGTGTGCACCCGTTGCGCCCCATGCGCCGCCGTGCACGAGCCCCATTGTTTACAATGGGGCTTGAGCATAGGCGGAATTCGCCTTACGCGGAGGGATCCGGAATGGATCCCTGCGTAAGGCGAGGGCCCACTGTACTTAAAGAACTTCAAGAGCATTCTTATCTGTCCACACTGGATGTGTTGGTGACGCAAGTCGTTCTTATGACCAAAATACAAACCTTCCCGGAATGTGGAGGAACCCAACAAACTCAACAGCAACTCCTGGCATAATAGATTACAATGATTTAACAGTGGCCTTGCCAGGGTTCTCTATAAAATAAAAGATGGCTAATCCATAAAAAGAGTTACATGAAAGCAATTTAATTGTACGAAAGGGGGAGGGGGAGTCCAACTGGGGAAGCAAGAGCATAGTGAGATTATCTAGTTATTCCATATGAACTGTTCTGGACACAGTGGAGGAATATCTGCTCACACAAATAGGTGCTGTTGATTTCTACAGAATAGAAGACATCAGGGTATGGAAAAAAAAGTGACAAGTTAGACAACTTGTCTGCTTGCCATTTGCCTCTTCCATCTGCCTGTGGGAAAGACATTGAATTTCTCTTCTGCCTTAGGCACTGTCTGCAAAGCCATTGGCTTGGTTTCTATGGCAGAAATATGACTAGCATCAACAGTGCCAAAGGCAAAGACAGCCTCCTCTGCCACAGGCCAACTGCTGAGTAGGGATCAAATGATGGCAATGATACAAATCAACAAAATGAAGAAGGCTACACCCCAATAAACAGCACGGAAGCTGGGGGAGCAGTCAACAACTGCTTCCCATGGCTTGGACTTTACCTATTGCCATAACTAATTTAATCAGCTTTCCATGTGCTAAGACACACTTTCCAAGATGTGGAATGTAAGTCTTCCCACTGTCATGCTCGCCGGTGTTCCCGAGTATCACCAAATTTTTGCAAATGTCAAATATGAATTTAATGCCAGACAGCACAGAGTCTGACAGCCTGCTCACAAAGCAGATCAATCTGAAAACACCTGAATAAGAGTAAACTAATTCCATTGCTTCCAACTATTTCAAATGAAGTGGCTTGTTCACTGTGGATAAAGGCCATGATTTTGTATGATTGGTGGCAGAGTAAAGATCTCCACCATAGTTCTTCTGCTGGGCTTCCTTTCTGTTCCTGGGGCACATGTCTATGGTCAATCAGTGGCTAAGAGAGGGGACCCTGGGTAATATCTGACTGCAGTTCTGCAGGTACGATCCTTCCTTTTTCCAGGCTGCAAAATGGCAGCTGGATAGTACTTGGGATCTCCCTGCTCCTACCTGTCACTGTTTGGCTGTGAAGTATGTCTTGGCATTCTCAACTAAGGTTGTACAGTGAAAGGAGGTCATTGTGCAAGTAGGTCCTGGATATTTCCTTCTGTGATGAGCTTCAAACTGCATGCTCTGGAGCAGGGGTTCCCAACCTTTTTGATTTGTGGAGCGCTTTTTAGAATCAATTTCAATGGCAGAGCCCTTCAGAGGCCCACTACCTTATGTCTTACAAGTTAATAGTATTTAGGAGTATATATATATATATAAGAATATATTCTTTAATTTAATTCAATTTTTATTTCTTTCATTTTCCTGGAGTGGTCACAGAGACCTGGGACCTGTATGAGGAGCCCTATGGGCTCCTCAGAGCACAGGCTGGGAACTGCTGCTCTAGAGTAATAGTAAGTTATGCTAGCAGATGTCACCCAACAGGATTCCAACTGGAAATATAGGGAACACAGAAGCTATTAGGGAAAGAATGACTATCTCCCTACACATCACTCATTGGTAACTTTTTTGATGTCATTTGCTAAAGACATCTTTTCCTATGGTCCTTCTAAAGAATGATGTTTTACTCAAATCCACTAACTGGTATGGTGGCGTGAGATCCACTGATCTAGCACTTTCAGAAGTGGGTAAACCCTACAGCTCATCCTGCAGAATGAATAGGTCCACTTTGCATTTCTCAAGCGTTTCAAATTATTCCAGGTCTGATGTGCTCCACAATGATTTTGCTGTAGAGAAATCCCTAAGAGAAAGCTGATTTTTTTGAAGCAAGCAAATATCTATATTTTTTCCCTACAGAAGTCTCCCAAGACCATATTATTGCTGAATGCCTAGATAAGATGGATACCTAAGTGGGGAGTTCTTGAGAAAAAATGTGGAGGTTTCTCCTCTTCTTTCAGTCAAACTGGTTTTCTCAAGTAACCCATGACATATTAAAAGTCAAGACAGTACCTTTGCTTCCCACAAGGGAGTGCCAATTTACATCAGGCTGAGAGATCTAGGCACTACCTCCTTCAATCATTTATGCTCCCAAGTACACTTTAAACCAAGTCCAGGGAGGGAAACCTGTAAAATATTACAGTATGTTTTGTATGCAGCAACACTTTTAGCTGTCCTTTAAGGGCTTTTGAGTACCATTTTCAGAAATAAACAATTGATATTAATTCTAATTCTTTTCTTGTACAAGAAATGACAAATTAATTCCAAAATTTCAAAAATAAAAAGGTCTAAACAAACCTCTAGTATTCAACACTTGCATTTTTTTCCTTTTGAAAAAAGATCAACTCAGACTAAACTCTAGTACAGTCATGCAACAGCCCACATTCCTATGGATCCAGACATCTCAGGACTCCACAGATTTGTTTGTTTGTTTTTAAAAAAATTATGTTTATTGTCTTTTATTTTTCCCTATCCTTTCTCTTTAAAATAATAATTAAAAAGGCTAAAAACAAAATTGCAAAGCAATCTGAGATGTATATAGGCTTCAAGAGATTGTTCTGCTTGATGAGAAATGTTTGATTTCCCCCGCCCACTTGGTATTTTTCACTGTGTAGAAACCATATTTGATACTGGTTGGATCTCCTTCAGTTAACTATACAGTGCCCCACTGGGGCACAAGAATTAGATTGTAACAACATATATATATATACACACACACACATATATTTTAAATTTTAATTAAAAACTTCATTACATCCTCTCCTTCCCTTATTTGCACGCTAAGGGAATAGACAGGTTTAGGCTCGGTACGTTCTGCAGTAGCCTCTCATTCAATATTATCTTGGCTGAGATACGAACGTCTGGATGCGGGAGTGGGTGAGGGTGGAAAATTTGGTGGATCTTATCACCTGAGTTGAAGTAGGGCAGTGGCTTCGTGACACTGGTAAACTTAAATAATTATTAACAGCAATGAACTGACAGGAGCTGAACTGAGGGTGTTTAGCTGCAGTTCTATGCATGCTTAAGTACAACTTACTTCTGAATCAGAGATGGAAACAAATTTTGTTGGGCTCTACAATCTTGACAAAAGCAGAATATTTGCACCTCCCAAGACTTTTTGTGAGAAAATGTACACTTCTGTGAGGCTTACAGGCTGTTTCCAAGACATGAAGTGTGGACAAAACAGTTCACATAGTTTGAAATGGGAAAAGTTCAAGAGACAAAGTCACAGAAACTAGGCAAACTGGTCAACTAAATGAACACATAAGGAAGAATGCACTAAAACATGAATGAATTCACTGTGGGAAGAAAGCACATAGTTTCACAAGCAAGTAAAAATCAAGGGTGGATGGCAATGCAGAAATGGATTTGGAGAAACTCAGTGAGACTGAGGAATTGTCACATTCCTGTTGTAGACAATTGCACTGTTAGCTGAAGCAAGGACGGAGCACTGCATGGAATGGTGAAGAGTTAATTAAAAGAGGAGTATTAGAAAACTGACTTTAGGAAGACCTGGCTCTTCCTTAGTGTTTAAATCGATGCCAAATGGTCATTTCAGAATTTTCACGAACGACTCATTTATTGTGCTGGAAATTTGCACAAAACATTTTCTCACTTTGTGGAAAATATTATGGGAGCAATAAGGGAACCTTTTCCTGTAATTGGACTGAAGGCACCTGGGTACATTGTGGATAACGTGCAGGTAACTAACAGCTCCAGGCTCTGCTTCTGTGCCCCTCTCTGCTCTTTCACAGTATTAACACTGGGGCCACTGTAATGCATCAGTGGTCTTTGCTAAGAAGATAAAATCCAAAGGCTGCCAACAATCAATTGCACAGTGGTAAGCGTATCTGGTGTGGACAAATAGCAGAAAATAGAGAACAGGACTGAAGTTGGAACAGTGACCTCCCTGGTATTCTTCCACTAGCCCTCGTGCCAAAGTCTGATGGGAGTGGATGATGGTACTGTCCTGAAATTATTTTTTGTTCTCTGGTAAAACCCTTTAAAACATTCTTACAAGGAAAGAATAATCTAAACACTTAACTTGAGACAACTGATGCTTCTTCACACAAATATGAGTAAATGTGAACTATTGAACTGTTGTTTTGCCACACTTTCTTCTTCTCTTTTCGAGACTGGAGTGCCACACTTTCTTCTTTTTGGACCATCTTCCCTTTTTTCTTACTGGCTGAACTTAAACAGAAGGTGTAACTGGTCATACAATTGATTCTAATTAGAGTATTTTCCTGCCAACAAGGATGTTCTTCTGTTGCCTAAGAATTCCTCTTGCTTAATACCCTGCTTGTTTTGAGAAATGCTCTGCATCTGCTGCAAATGGGATGATGCATAAATCACATAGTCTAAAGAGGGGTATGTACACATACATACACACCTATAAAAAAAACAAAACGGGTAACAATCTACTATATGGTGTTTCTGTCAGGGATAAACCAAACGTCTGTGCTGGATCACTGTTTGTTCCTCATCTCTTTGGATGAAAACTGCCCTTATGATATCTCTGAGCAGGCCCCATGTAACCAAAGTCTGCCACATCCTGGGAATGGGAGGAGCAAAGGACTTAACACAGGGAGTAGGGATTAGGCCTCCTGTGCAGCCAAACCCTATCAAGTGCTACTGTATCTGCTACCAAGAAGCCTTTCCTTCACAATGGAAGAGGGAATACTGAGAACTGGTTCCAGTGATCATCCCCATTTACTGTGCCTGTTTCTGGCAGAATTGCTTATTTGAAAGTGCCTCTATGTCAAAAAGCCCTGTAAGTGGAAAAGGTAACCTAAGTGGCTGGGACATCTATTTACAGGTAGAGGGCAAGGATAGCTTCTGGAGAATTGCTAAGCTCATCCTGTCTGATCTATATAAAAGACAAAGCAGGGGCTTTTTAAAGAAAGTGTGGCACTTCCCACAAAGTAAGGCTTGTCACAATAAACGGGGAAAGACCTCTCTCTTGGGCTTGCCACCTATGGATCCCACCTTTGAAAAGTTCTTTGCCTTCACCTCTTTCAATCTCCTTTGCCCTCTTAAGCAGCATTTAAAAGAAGTGTGTCTTTTTGGCCTGTGCTAAACAACATTCAGACACAACATGGCACAGGGCAAAGTGTAGGAAGAACAAAAGATACTGGGACTGTTTTCTTGGTCCCACTTGCCCCCATTTCTCTCCTAACCAAATAATGGTCCTTTCTTTTATTAAAAAAAAAATCCTGCAAAGTTTTTGTTGAAAATTTAGAACCTCTCCCCCACCCCTATACTTTCAATCCTTTTAAAAAATCTAGCTTGTGGAAATTGTGCAAATATAGCAGTTAACACTAGAGGCAGAAGGCCAGAGAGGGAGAAAGGAAGAGAAGAGTAGGAGTAGAGTTCTCCAGGCAAGGCGGGAAAGGAAGCAAGTACAGAAGGGAGTGGGGTGGAGAGGAAATCATATGCCTACCCACCCGCCTGCTACAGAAAAACTGTAATGGGAAAACATTGTCCTAGACCTTAGTGCAGTCCCCAACCTTCTGTTGCCAGATCTGAGATAGGCCCTGGTGGTGGGCCGGGTTTGGGGGGGAGTGGCGCTTGAGCTGGAATCCTTTCCACAGCCCTTCTTGTGCATCTATTGGGGTCCTTCCGGTACTTTGCTACGTTGCTCCTTTCCAAAGGTCTTTATATAGGTTCAACTTGATTTTGATAATGGTGGTTGAAGTTTTTGCTGTCTGTTGGTTTAAAGTGTTTGGAGACGCAGCAGAGTCTATGCACTGTTTCATGCTCAGCCCCAATGTATCTTTGCTTGCTTTCTTGCTGTTGCAACACGCTTGCCTGCTCTCTCTCTCAATCTCTCTGTCTCAGTATCCACTGCTGGAGAAGTCTGCAGTGCTGCCTTGGCCTTTTCAGCTACTTAGGGCCATTGTGTCAATTGCCTGCTCCAACTTACTCCTCAGCCGTTGCCTTCGGGCCTGTTCATCCTTTTCTAAAGCAGCTAAAATCTGGCAAGGGAAAGAACAGAGAAAAAAAGCATTAGTCAAAAAAGAAAGAAAGAAAGAAAGTGAAAAAGATTTTGCTGCAATTTGAAATAGTCTTCAGAAATGGCAGTCTATAAAGTGAAACCAGGCTAGATTCCTGTACTTCTCCCTGAACCATCAAAACACCAACCAAGGAGTCTCAAAAACAGTCTGATCAGTTTTGCTTATTTATAGTCTCTACCTTGGGTTGCTAGGCTGGGCAGGACAAGTTGCTGAAGATAAGCCCAAATATGTGGAACTAACAAGACTGATTCAGTGTGTAACCTCATTTAGATCAATATGAAATCTATGAATTTTTTTTTCATATTATTGGTAATATCATAATACTGGAATTTTTTCCCCACTGAAATTTAAGTTCTCTAAATAGGCATATATTTCAGTTTCGAGAATAGGAGGAGCATTCTTCCAGTATTAACAGGATCTGGGCCTTCACTGATAGGGAAAAGGAGAAGATCAATGGGATTAATCTAATCAGCACCTTTCATACTAGAATAGCTTCTCCAGAACATGTATGTTCACATTCTAGCTGTGCTCCCTTTTGATTTGGAAAATTCTGCAGATCACCATTGGCAGAATTGGAAATCTAGAAATATCCCACTCTTTTTACACTGTGTGACGGTTGAGGAGAAGTTGTGAATAGGGCTCTAAATGGCATGGGGAAATGGAAGGGCTCTGCAGAAAAGGTAGCTGTTGGAACTCTAGTGAAAAGAGCTGTGAAAATGGTGGAGTGGAAGGGAAAAAAGGAAACACTGTCAGTTATCAGGAGTATGTTGAACGAAGACCCACCTCCTTTAAATTGCACTGCTAGATAAAGAACAGATGATTAAAATGCAAACCTATCTAAAATCCCATTATCGTGGCTAAGTTTGTTGTGAGTGCAAGGTGGATTTTTCTTTCCAATTAAATGTCAAAGCATCCATCAAAGGGGACTTGATTAACCATTTCATTGGCTGTGTAATTGGAAACAAACTCTTGTATAATTAATAGACTGACTATTAGGAGGAAGGAAAGGTCCATCACAAGCCCTACAGGTAATTCCTTAATATGGAAATCAGCTCCTTTTGATTAAGAGCAGCTGTGGTGCCCTACAGGTCTCCTGCACCAAACGTGTCGGACGTGCTGCAGAGAGTACACAGCACTGTCGCTTGGAGCTTTACGGATGCTGAAACACTTAAAAGCTCCATGCAGACTATATAAAGGTTACTTGCCACATAGCTAGCAAAAACATACAGAGTTGAAAAGCAGAACCAAAAAAAGCCCAGCTTCATGTCCTAGAGGAGGGTATCCTAAGGCTGCAATCCTCAGGGTGTACATTGCACTAAATTGCCCTGTACAGTTTCCCAGATAGAAAAGGTGATTTCATGGCCTCTCTAGTACAAAAAGTGGACCTGCTGACATGCTACATGGGAATAATCCAGACTGGGATTTGATCAGGTGATCGGTTCCTCTAATGCCATCTGAGGCACTGTTCCCTGCCACCAGCCAGATAGACCTCTAGTTGGGGCAAAATTTCAGTATCCAAACAAAAGCAACAAATTAAGCCAGCAGTGGAGAAAAATTAAAATCTTAAAGGTACTGAGCCATAAATCAAATAGTAACAAGATAGACAAACCTCTGTTTCTCCTAAACCAAGAAGGGACTGTCACTGAAGTCTGCAATTGCCAAAAGATTTTAAACCAGTTTTGTATTTGTTTGATCTTCTGTTATCATGTTGCCCTTCTGGGAGCAACACTGTCAAGATGAAAACTATGGGGATTATAAAGATAAAGCTATATGTCTGTCACCTGCTTTCAGGAGCTGGGATTGCCATGATTAGGGGGATGCAAAAACCTAAATGAAAATTAATTATGATTCCCATTCAGCACCAATGACAGCATATTATAGCTGTGAACAACAGGAAAAATTATTCTCTCCTATTTCGCATTAAAGAGGGTGCAGTTGGGCTGCATGTAATTGTGTTTAATGAATGAAAATAAACAAAGAGAACAGCTGCTATTTATTAATCCCATTACAAATAATAAAAGAAGATCCTGAGAGCTGTGAACACACAGGCAGTACCTTTGGAGTGGGCTATGGGCAGAAATTCAACAGATGCTGGGCAGTGGTTAACCAGGAAAGAAAAGAAATGGCAATACATCTTGCATCCAGCTCATTAAGCTTCCCCTTTCTAACCATGCATACCTGCCATGTTATTGATTCCAGCTTTTAAGGCCTTTGCTGGGTTGTAATACTAATGAAAGGGAATGTTGGAAGCTGGCAGATCAGACCCAGGGGCAGGCCGTTGCTAAGAAAATGTTTCTAGGGATAGCTCTGTATGGGACAGACACTCTGGGTTGAATTGTATGATTAAGTCTGGTGTAGCATAAAAATATGCAGTGACTTTTAGGTGCTGAGATTAACACTTTTGCACCCTCATGTCACTTGTGACTAGGAAGACTTGCACCTGCACCTGCTTAAGAAAAAGATTTGTTTCTTCCTTTGCAACTATCAGAGTATACTATATACCAGAGATTTCCAGATCTGTGGCTCAGCGCAGCCAACCAAGTTCAAGTAAGAGAAAGTAATAATGACTTCTCCTTTAATTGTTATTTCATCTGTTGTTGCACTGCTCTCTTTTGCTCTATCAGTGAGCATGCAAAACACTCATGTCAGCCAGTCCTTCAAGGAGGGAGGACTTTAGGTTCCCTCTCCAATTGTGTCCTGAAGTGTAAAATCCTTCCTGCTACTTGACACAACTGTATCAGACAGACAGTCTAACTGTTCATGACAGGATTGAACTGTTCTAACTTCTGGGTTAGCCTTTGAAGAATATAGTAGCCTTCAAGAACAAACTATGGGCCACATCTGGCAGAAAAACTACCTGACTCACAATCAGATTCAAGAAGTCACAGGGTCACTAGTCTTATGTAGGTGTTTCTCTGATGAGAAAAGATGAGAGTTAAAGGACCGCCCCTCTACCCCTACCCCTGAATTTAAAAAAATTGGACGGATTCCTCCTCCCCCCCCCCAACTGTTGTGGGAGTAATTTAACCACATTTCTGTATCCCAGTTGTTTTAAGCAGTGGGGAAGCCTTTTTTAAAAAAGGTGTTCCTGGGCAAGTGGTGAAAAGTAGTGAAATTGCCTTGAACTTCCCCTAGCAGACATGAGGACATTTTGAGAAAAAACAAGGGGTGCTGGTGACCTTAAAAATAGCTTTTGGAAGCTCCATGTGGCTTGCTGGGCACACTTCCCTCAACCCTGGTAGATACACAAGGCATTTTCCTCTTTCATAGCTCTTTATGTATGGGGACTGCATCACCAGATCACAGCTAACATGTTGGAATGAGCAATCTCTAAAAGCAGCACAAGCTAGCAGAAAATCTGGGATTGCATGCAGGAATTGTATTTGTTACAGAGGAAGCAGTGTGTCTTAATTAAATTTCATTTGCATTGTTAGCAGGGGATTGGCATTGTGTTCATTTCTATGGATTAAAAACACAATGTTGAAAATAATCCTGAGTGCTAATAATGTTTCTTTTGATGGGTGGTGAGCACAGCAAGTTTTGGAACCTGAGAGACTGAAAGCCAGTTGCAGAATGGGTGAAAGGATGGTGCTGGTGGAATGAAGGACACAGTAGCAGGACTAGAGACTGATGTGCAGGCATCAATGCCACATCCCATCTTGGAAGAAACTCCATTAAATCTGAAATAGTCTTTAACTGCATATGCTAACCAACATTACACCTCTGTCTCTAGGAGGTACATGTGTATTTTGAGGCAAACTGAACCCATCTTGTACAGAAAGAAACAGCATATTCAGTTTTGCTGACAAGCATTATTTCATTCAGTTGTCCGTCAGTCTTGCTAATGTGATGGCACTCAGAATTAATGCCCTGTCAACTTCTGGTATACAAAGTACTTTATAAGAACTGCCTAAGAAACTGAGCCTTCATGGCATTCCAGTAAGGCAGGCAAAATGAGTATTTATGCTTGTTTTACTAAACTACCTTAGGCTGAAAAAAAAAAGAAGAGCAACATGATTCCAAAGGTCTAAACTTTGTGTCTCTCTATTCAGTTGTGAATTAATCTGCTTTTTACTGAACTGATCTATTAGATCCACCTTTGCCACACCATCCAAGATCTCTCTTTCTCCCTCTGTCTCTGCTTCCACCTATGAGCTCAATCTGGTTCCCCCAAGAGGCACGTCTCTGACCAGCTTTCAAAGGAATCTACTTACATCCTCTTGCCCAGATAACAATACAATTAGTGAATCCTTCTATTAACAAAAGAAGAAAAAAACTTTTATTGCCTTTATTGCCACTATCCCTCTGCTCTCACTGTCTTTTGGCTGGACAATAAAATCCATGTGATCCTATTACATGGGTTTTTATTAGAGTTACATATTTTATTGTTTTAATAAAGAATTGCAGTGAACATGTTGGAAATGTGCATTAATGGAGTTTGTGCCAATTATGGTAGATGGGTTTTTAACCAAAACTAAAACTTAACTGGCCGACTGAAGTGACTATCTTCTAACAGCAAATGCCCCTTCTCCCCAGACTGCAACTGAGGTCAGCAGTAATAGGGTACACTGAAAATTACCTAGTGCAGCAGAAACTGACAACACGCAAATGGAGAGAGAGTAACAGGATGAGATGGTAGCACCACCTTGTCTCCTTTATATTTCTACAGCTCCACAATGGTTTGCAATCTCATTGCAAAGAGGATGTGTGGGGAAGAGTTTTGAGGAACTTTGTTTCCGAGACACGGTACACAGCGCCAGGAAAAGGCGGCTGGGAGCCACCTCTCGTTGCTGCGCAGCAAAAAAGGAGCATGCAGAAGCAGCTCTTTTGTGACACAGCTGTGCCGCTGCAAAGCACCAGATGGAGCGATGATATCACAGCTGTGCCGCGTCGTTTGGACGTACAGCGCGGTGCAGCAGTGACACCCTGGCCACGTTCTAGGGTTGTGGCGTGTGCGGTCGCTCCACCCCTGGGCAACCCTAGCACATGACAAGGGCATCATGGAGGGCTCATCTGTACTGGGCCTGATTCATTAATTTAAATGACACGTGTTTGCCTGAGTGATTTTGTCTACTCTTGTTTTTTACCTGCATTCTCTAGGATCTATCAGGTCAGAAGAAGAAAAAAGAGATCTGAGGATAAAGGATAAATGAAAGTTGCATCTAAAAGCTTTGATATTCCTTACCTCATCCTTGTACTTGGTGATGTATGAGTAGATCTCATGCAGTGCACTCATACTGTTGAATTGGCTCAGGTGTAACCGTGACTGCTCCGCTAGGTAAGCGCTCATGTCTTGGTCGCTGATTGCTGGCATTTTAGCAATATCTGCATAATATCTACAGCAGAGAGCAGGAGAGACAGGTCACATGGTTGAAAACAGAGAGTGTTTAATCAGGTCAGGAGAAAGACTCTTCTGGAAGACGAATCTGGAAACTTCCAGAAACAGAATCATCAGGTTTCCAAAGGAATTGTAGCAAAACTATTTATTACATGGAAGAAATTAGGTACAATGTGAAGGAAATCAGACTCAGTGACCAAATGATCCTCCTTTCCTATCACATTGTAGCAACTGCAACTAGAATGTTCCAAAATTAATATTAAAATTATATATTTCTTTTCATTACAAGAGATTTGAGATAACCACTTTCTTTCTCTTAGACTAAGCTAATTCACGAGGTTGTTATGAAGTTAAACTGAATTGTCATGATAGCATTGCATGGAGGAAGGATAGAATAAATAATCTAATTTTGATATATTGTATATACAATTTTGTGAACCCTGAGGCTAAACGTATAAACAGAGAGGAGGACTATTTTTCAATGCATTTTCTGCAGGGTAGCTGGCTGTTCAGGGTTATTTCAAAATGTAATGTTGGGCACTCCTCTGGGATGGGTTCCATGCAGTAGAGCTCATCCAAGTTGAGTAGTAAAGATGGAAAAGCAAGGGCCTGGGTATGGGGTCCACATCTACAGGAAAGTTTCTCAAAGTCTACCAAGCCAGTAACTATTACAGGATTCACCTAAGGAAACTAAGGAACTCTTTCAATAAAACACCTAATAACAATAATACTTATCAGTTGATAACCATTTATATCAGGGCAGGGGAATCTGTGACCCTCCAGATGTTGTTGTATTCCCATTTCCATCACCCCAGCAACCCTGGCCAATGGTGCAGGGCAATAGAATTGCACTTTATTTACATCTGGAAGGTCACAGGTTTGTTTGTTTGTTTACTGAACTTATAGCATGCCTTTGTTTTGGGATGGGATCCATGGTTCTTATCTCACATTTGGACTAACAACAACAGCTCCCAGAAGGCAAATATGCAAGTTCCACATGTTTAAAACCCACTTCTAAGAGTGACCAGGTAGGGGAAAGCCTGAGGAAAATGCTAGCAATAAAGAGCCACTATCAGATGCAAGCATCAGCTAATGACAGAAATATATAGCTTGGTAAATGGAATTGAATAATACAACATCAAACTGTCACTACAGAACTGTGTAAAACACTGCATGAAGTGAAGTTAATAATGCTGACATTCAAGCTGGTGACCTGAAAAGACCGCTGGGAGACAAAGAGGTTACATGTGATGGACTTTCCTCAGCCACACTCACTTTGAGATATTGCAGAGAATTATCTCATTTTTCAAATTATTACTTTACAAAAATATGGTTAATATTTTTTTTAAAATCTACTACACCCACATGGCCCCCATGCAAATATTTTACAAGTAATAAAACCACTTGTTACACTAAAAATAATGAACTAATAGGCTGTTGTATTATTTTGCAAAAAATGATGTTGTTTTCATTACCAAAAAAGTAAGTGTCATCACTTACAATGTGTTACTTGAAAGCTCTGGGCGAAAAATAGACCACATACTTCTCAGGAATGCACTGTGCACATAATCTAGACATTCTGTCATATAGCAGGTCTAAAAATTATACATTTACTCTCTTTTTGAAGCTCACAAAAAGCATCTTGTATAAAAGAATGTTTATTCTTTGAAGAAAGCTATTAAATACTGTCTCACTCATTGTAGATTTTCCATAGTGCTCCTGAGTTCAAGAAAACAACTCGTCACTGCTTGGGTTGCAAACAACCTGATGTGAGAACGAAGAGTCCCTTCACCTTTTTGCTATATAACTCCTTAGTTAAATCCCCACCTTTGTCAGCTGGAATGGAAATACTTTCTGGTTTTGCCTTGTACATCACTATGGTGGTGATGGCAGCAACAGAGAGATCTTTCATAGAGTTGCATTTGCTCCAGTTAGTTACTTGTTCTGCTATGCATATAATTTTCAGTAATAATGATCTTTAAAAGTAGCATGAAGACAAACACGCTTAAAGGAATGTCAACCATAACCTCTTTGGCATAATACCTGCAGAACAAAACCTGCCACTATATTACCCAGCATGACATCCTTGCTCTTGTTTTCATAGTCTTTTGAAAATCATACTTTCTCTGTTTTCTCTGGATTGGTTGAGGTTTTATTCTGCCAGTGTTTCTATATTGGAGTTCCTCTCAGAAAATTCCCACAGGTAGATAGGTCACAGGTAATTTTTTGCCGATTCCTACACCCTTTGAACTCCTTTGCACCATCTTTCCCATTGTTCAGGGGGATCTTCTAACCCAGTGGTTCCCAACCTGTGGGTTGGGACCCCTTTGGGGGTCGCAAGACCCTTTCCCAGGGGTTGCCTAGGACCAGCAGTGAGGCAGTGTGTGTGTGTGGGGGGGGGGAGCCTAGAGCCGCCTCTCCAGAAGCCTCTCAGGGCTGAGAGGGAGGCAGAAGGGGCTCTTCGGGGCCAGGAGGCTAGAAGGAGGAGGAGGCGTTGCCTGGGAGCAGAGCCTCTTGCGGCCGTTTGGCCCTTTGGGGCATGCGGTAGAAGGGAGGAGGCTCCTCCGGATGGTCCTGGCCACTTCCCTCAGCTCCCTCCCTCCTCCTCCTCCACTTCTACTTCCAGAGCAGCCTCAGCCCAGGTGAGCTACTCATCCACACTCCCTTGCTTTTTTTCTCTCTCCTTCCCTCCCTCTCTCTCTCTCTCACACACACTGCACTTTGAGACCCCTTTAACTGCCCCAGCTCAGTGCTCTGGAACGCTGGTGTCTTTGAGGCATTTAACCTTTTCTGTCAGAGAGCTCTGGTGCCACAATAAACTACAGTTCCCAGGATTCCATAGCACTGAGCCCTGGCAGTCAAAGCAGTGTGTTTTGGACACAAATATCCTCCTTTTGTGAGTTAGTGAATGAAGCCTTTATATCTCTCTCACACACTGTAGGAATAATAACCCACTTTGAGACTGCTTTAACTCAGTGCTAGGGAATCCTGGGAATGCTAGTCCCAGGATTTCCCAGCACTGAGCAGTCTCAAATTGGACAGTTTCCTCAATGTGGATGCACCTGGTGAGGAATCCTGGGGACTGCAGTTCAACTACGTTTGGAGGGTTATGTGACTCCCTGTCAGATAGCTCTGGGGCCACAGTGTACTACAATTCCCAGCATTCCCCAGCACTAACCCAGGACATTTAAATCATTCTCAAACTGGATTATTTCCTCAGTGTGGAACTCTGGGCATTTCAGTCCAGCTATGTTTTATTTCTGCAGTGTATTTTGGACCATAGACAAGATGACCAGACATCCTCCTCCTTTTCCAGAACATGTCCTTTTCTGTCAAATTTCAAAATGTCCTCCATTTGGATCATGGCTAAGAAGCATGAATTTATAATCACATGGGTGTTTTTAGCTTTTATTTTTGGTCATGGCCTACATTTTTTTGCTTGAGTGCCCTATATTTTGGGGTGAGGGCATTGGTCACCTTGGTCAGAGAGCTTTACAGGGGTTTAACTGCTAGGACTAGGACTCTGGGAGACCAGAGTTGGAATCTGCTCTCAACCACGGAAACCCACTTGGTGAACTTGGGCAAATCACACTCTCTCAGCCTCAGAAGAGGACAATGCCAACCCCCTCTGAGCAAATCATGGCAAGAAAATCCTGTGATAGGTCACACTTAGGGTCTGCCGTGTATCAGAAATGACTTGAAGGCACAGAACCACAAAGTGGAACAGGACTGGATCCAGAAGGTTCTGAAATGCTGTGAGAAGATTAAGACCACTGGAAAACACATATTTCCGATGGTTTTAGGAACCGAGACACCATTCCAATATGGTTGGGGGTCACCGCAACATGAGGAATTGTATTAAAGGGTCGCGGCATTAGAAACTGTGTTTCTTCGAGTGGTCATCTGCGAATTCACACAAATGGGTTTATTCTGAGCCTGCGCAGCAATACTCGGAAACTTCCAGAATCTCTGGGCAGAAAATAGTTTGCAACTTTCTGCAACTTTTTGGCGGTAGCTCCACCCACCCTTATATATAGCCCCTAACGGTCCCGCTCTCCTCAGTTCCGAATGAGCCGCAAAGCACGACAGCAAAGTTAGCAAGAGCAACACACTAAGGGGAGGATGGGTGGGTTTGTGTGAATTCGCAGATGAACACTCGAAGAAACACAGTTACAGGTGAGCAACCTGTTCTTCTTCTTTGTGGTCTCTGAGAATCACACAAATGGGTTCAGACTAGTAAGCTTAGGTCAGTGGAGTAGGGAGTGTCATGAAACATAATGGCTGAAATCAATCATTTCAATAACCAATACTAAACAGTTGAACAAAACAGACGTACTGCCATTTATTAACACTGCAACAGGATTAATGCAAAGCAGAAAGTAACACTGCCTTCCCGAAGGCTGCCTCCTGTCTGGCCCTGGCGTCCAGCCTGTAATGTCTGATGAAAGTCAATGGCTGGGACCAGACAGCAGCCTTACAAACATCCTCCAACGGGATCCCCATTAAAAATGCGGAGGATGTTGCTACCACCCATGTTGCATGGGCTCGAACCCGACCTGGAACCGGTCTACCAGACAGCTCATAGCAGAGGCGGATGGTATTGGCCACCCATTTGGAGAACCTCTGAGCCGACACTGGTAGTCCCTTCTTGGCTTCAGAGTAGCAGAGAAACAGTCTTTCTGAGCGCCTTGAATCTGACATTCTGTCCAGATAGAAAGCTAATGCCCTGCGGACATCTAGGGCATGGATCTGGCGTTCAGAGTCAGTGGTCAGGTTCGGTGCCAAGGTCGGCAAAACAATATCCTGGTTCATATGAAAAGCAGACACTATCTTTGGCAGGAAGGTAATGTCAGTACGGAGAACCACTTTGTCCTTATGAAAACGCAAAAAGGGCTGATCCGCTCGCAAGGCACATAGTTCACTTGCCCGGCGAGCAGAAGTAATGGCAACTAAGAAAGCTTGTTTTCCAGGTCAGCAATCTTAAGTCTGTGGTAGCCATGGACTCAAATGGTTTGGAAGCTAAGTAGGCCAAGACAACGTCCAAACTTTATGCCGGAGCCGGGATGGAAGCCGGTGGATGCAGGTTGTTGAACCCTTTGAGGAACCTCCGTATGAGGGGGTCCCCAAACAAACAAGGTTTGCCATCAAACAGGTAGTGGGAAGAGATGGCGGAGAGGTAGCACTTTATAGAGCTCAAACAAAGACCCTCATCAGCCAGGGTCATGAGAAACTCCAGCACTGTCAGGATGGAGACCTGGGATGGAAGGATATCTCTATCCTGTAGAAATGTGAGAAATTTGTCCCATTTGTATTTATTTATTTATTTATTTATTTATATCCCGCTCTTTTCCCAGGACTGGGACTCAGAGCGGCTTTACAGCAATTAAAAAACAAACAAACAAACAAACAAACAGAAAGTACAATTAAAACATTTTAAAAATAAATAGATAAATGACAGAATGATTAAACTAGTCCAACATTCCTGTCTGTTCTTATAGTGATTACTTAAATGCCTGTTTGAACAGATAGGTCTTCACCTGCCGTCGGAAAGCCATCAAGGAGGGAGCTGTTCTTATCTCCCTGGGCAGGGAGTTCCAGAGTCTAGGGGCAGCCACTGAGAAGGCCCTCTCTCGTGTCCCCACCAAACGTGTTTGTGAAGGTGTTGGGATGGTGAGAAGGGCTTCTCCAGAGGATCTCAGAGTCCGAGCAGGTTCATACCAGGAGAAACGGTCTGCCAAATAATGTGGACCTGAGCCATGTAGGGCTTTGTAGGATATAACCAGTATCTTGAATTGTGCCCGGGAACGAACTGGCAGCCAATGAAGCTGTTTCAAAAGGGGAGTTGTATGGGCTCTGTAATCGGCGCCTGTTAACAGCCTGGCAGCAGCTCTTTGAACCAGTTGAATTTTCCGAATACTTTTCAAAGGCAGTCCTATGTAGAGCCCATTACAGTAGTCCAAACGGGATGTAACCAAGGCATGTACCACCGTGGCCAGATCTGGCTTCTCAAGGAACGGGCACAGTTGGCGCACAAGTTTTAAATGTGCGAAAGCACTCCTGGTCACAGCAGAGACCTGGGACTCCAAGTTTAAAGCTGAGTCCAAGATTACCCCTAAACTGCGAACCTGTGTTTTCAGGGGGAGTGTGATTCCATCTAACACAGGCTGGATCCCTATTCCCTGATCTGCCTTCCGACTGACCAGGAGCACCTCTGTCTTGTCTGGATTAAGTTTCAACTTGTTTGCCCTCATCCAGTCCATTACTGAAGACAGGCACTGGTTTAGAACCAGGACTGCCTCCTTGGAGTGAGGTGGGAAGGAGTAGTAGAGTTGAGTGTCATCTGCATATTGATGACATCGCACCCCAAAACTCCGGACAACCTCTCCCAGCGGTTTCATGTATATGTTAAACAGCATAGGGGATAACACAGAACCTTGAGGGACCCCACAGGTCAATGGCCAGGGGGTCGAACAGGAGTCCCCCAGTACCACCTTCTGAGTTCGCCCCTCCAGGAAGGAACGGAACCATTGTAGAACAGTACCTCCAAGCCCCATCCCAGAGAGGCGGTCTAGAAGGATACCATGATCGATGGTATCAAAAGCTGCTGTAAGGTCCAGAAGAACCAACAGGGACACACTCCCTCTGTCCAGTTCCTTGCGTAGGTCATCCACCAAGGCGATTAAGGCTGTCTCTGTTCCATAGCCAGGTCTGAAACCAGATTGAAACGGATCTAGATAATCCGTTTCATCCAGAAACCCCTTGAGTTGGGAAGCCACCACATGTTCCAGAACCTTGCCCAGAAATGGTAAGTTAGACACTGGCCGATAGTTATTCATTATTGTGGGATCCAATGATGACTTTTTAAATAGAGGCCTCACAACAGCCTCCTTTAGGCAGGATGGAATTCTGCCTTGTTGTAGGGAGGCATTGATTACTTCCTTTACCCACTCAGTCAGTCCCCCTCTGGCCTGTTTAATAAGCCAAGAAGGACAAGGGTCCAAGACACATGTAGTGGCTCTTATCTTTCCAAGGATTCTGTCTACATCATCAGGCTGCACAAGTTGAAAAGTATCCATTAACACTGGAACAGTAGGAGCCAAGATAACATCCACTGACACTATATTAATTGCAGCATCTAATTTGGACCTAATCTGAGTGATTTTATCTGCAAAATGCTGAGCAAATTCTTCACAGCGAACCATTGAGTGGTCTGCATTTTCTACTTGAGGGTGAGTGTGTAAAAGACCCTTGACCACTCGGAAAAGCTCTGCTGACTGGCTCCTTGCAGATGCAATGCTGGTAGCAAAAAATAATTTCTTTGCTGCCCGTATTGCCAAAGAGTAGGCTTTCAAATAGGATCTAGCCCGTATTCGATCAGATACACTCTGAGTCTTCCACCAACGTCTCTCTAGTTTCCTTCTCATTTGCTTCATCAACATCAAATCCCTAGAGAACCAGGGGGCTGGTTTAGCTCCACTCCGTGAGAGGGGACGCTCAGGAGCGATTGTGTCCACCGCTCTGGCCATTTCCCCATTCCAAAGGTTGGCCAGGGCTTCAACAGAATCACCTGCCAAGGTGACAGGAAACTCCCCAAGAGCCCTCAGGAATCCATCTGGATCCATCAGCCTCCTGGGGCGGACCATCCTAATCGGTCCCCCACCCCTGCAGAGGTTCTGAGTCCCAGTAAGTCTAAACCTGACCAGATAATGATCTGTCCATGATAATGGAACTGTAGAGAGTTCCACCACACCAAGATCATCTTCATCCCACCCAGCACAAAAAAACAAGGTCCAGAGTGTGCCCAGCAGCATGAGTAGGGTCAGATACTACTTGGGATAGACCCATAGTTGTCATGGAGTCCATGAAGTCCTGAGCCACACCTGAAAGGGAAGTCCCAGCATGGATGTTGAAGTCCCCTAGCACTAACAGACGTGGAGATTCCAATACCATCCTCGAGACCACTTCAGTCAGTTCAGGAAGGGAGACTGTTGTGCAGCGGGGTGGGCGGTATACCAACAGAATCCCTATTCTGTCTCGGCTACCCAATTTTAAATAAACACATTCAAAACCCGTAGATTGTGTGAGGGGGCATCTGGTCAGGGGGATGGAATCACGATATACAACTGCAACACCACCTCCTCGCCCTCCAGATCTCGCCTGATGTTGCACAGAGAAACCCGGTGGGCAAAGCTGAGATAGATTAACTCCTCCATCCTCATCCAACCAGGTCTCTGTTATACATGCCAGGTCAGCTTGTTCTTCCAGGATCAGGTCCTGAATGGCAGCTGTTTTACCATTCATTGACCTGGCATTGAGCAACAGTAGCTTCAACCCGGTAAGACTATCATCAAGGCTATACATACTATTTAGACTATTTAGATACTATTTGTATCTGTAGGACTTCTGTGTGCAAGGCTTTTGTGCCGCAAGGAGGACATCCCGGATGTTGGAAGGCAAAGATGTCAACACCGAATCCTCCATGCCACCAATGGGAGAGAGTGCATATTGGGATGGAGGACCCGTCCGGCGTGTAGTGAAAGGAGATCGGGGCGGAACTCGAGCTGGAGATAATCTTGTCCCGCGAGGCTCAGGAGAGGGGCGAACCAAGGCTGTCTGGGCCACCATGGGGTGATCAAAATCGCATCCGAGTGGTCCGTCAACATCTTCAACAACACCCTTGTGATGAGCAGAAAGGGAGGGAAGGTGTACAGCAGTCCTTGTGACCACCTGAGCTGGAAGGCGTCTCCTCTCAAACCCAGCGCTCGAACCCGAAAGCAGAAAGTCGGGCAGTGAGCGTTCAGTGGGGAGGCAAACAGGTCCATTTGTGGTGTTCCCCATCGGGAGAACAGGCAGTCGACCACCTCTGAATGCAGTCTCCATTCGTGGCAAGTCGTGGAGGATCTGCTGAGCTGGTCCGCTAAGTCGTTCTGGTCTCCTGGAAGATGAATGCATTGCAGCAGAATCTTGTGTAGAATGCACCATTCCCAGATTCGAAGAGTGATGTCAACAACGTCTTTGACTTTGTATCACATTGCTTGTTCAGGTAGAATATCACGGTTGTGTTGTCCGTGAGTAGGAGGACCACCTTGTTGGCAAGAAGCATCTGGAAGGCCCTGAGTGCCTTTTCTACGAGTAGCATCTCCAGCACGTTGATGTGGAGCGCAGCCTCCATGAGTGTCCATTTGTCCTTTATGGTGAAGTCTGAAGTGTGGGCTCCCTAACCCTAAAGGGACGCATCCATGGTAAGAGTAACATCTGGCTGCAGTGGCAAGAAGGGCATGCCCAAGCAGACATTGTTGGATCGGAGCCACCATCGCAAAGACTTTTGGACTCTCCTCGGGATGGTGTGCATCTTGGAAGGAGAGTCCCACACGGGATCAAACACGGAAAGGAACCAAGATTGAAGTGATCTGAGGCGAAGCCTTGCCCATGGGGTGACGAAGGTAGTGGAAGTCAAGTGTCCCATTGCGACCTGTATGAGACGAGCCCGTAGTCGCCTGTGGCGGAAACAGGGTAGTATCGCTGTGCAAAGGGCCTGAAACCTCGTCTGGGACAGGAACGCTTTCAGCGCGACAGAGTCCAGTGTGGTTCCAATGAAGTCCATTCGTTTGGCAGGGGTCAAGTTCGACTTTTCGAAGTTGACCTTGAGGCCTAGAGCATCCAGAAGGGATAGAGAGAATCGCACATCCTGGAGGAAGGTCTCTCGGGATGGTGCCGTGAGAAGCCTGTCGTCTAGATACGGGAAGACTGTTATCCCTTTCTGACGGAGGTAGGCCACAACGGGTGCCATACACTTCGTGAAGACCCTTGGAGCTATAGAGAGACTGAAGGGAAGGACTTTGTACTGGAAAAGTTTGGTCCCGATGGCAAATGCAAGGAACCTGCGGTGATCCTCTCGAATCTAAATATGGAAGTACGCGTCTTTTAAATCCAGCATGACGAACCAGGCGTCTTTCTGCAAAAGTGGTAAAATAGAAGCGAGGGTTACCATCCTGAAACGTTTGCAAACAATAAAGGAGTTTAAACAACGTAGGTCCATTATGGATCTAAGTCCTGAGTCTCTTTTAGGAACAGTAAAGTATCTGGAAAAAAAGCAGTATTGGGCCCAAGAAGGATCTACGGGTTCGATGGCACCTTTTTCTAAAAGAGTGCGCACTTCGTCGAGAAGGGTGTCTGAGGGGACGGTGGAAATAAAAGCTCCGGTGGGCGGGAGCTCGTGAAACTTAAGGGCATAACCCCTACGGATGATGTTAAGGGCCCAAGAGTCAGAGGTGATAGATGCCCAGATGTCAAAGAAGAGTCTTAATCTATCCCAAAAGTGGTGATGAGGTGCGCAGTAGAGCTTCAGAACCTCCTCTTGCCTTGAGTGTCCTTCTTCTTATAGCCCTGCTGGTATCTGGGCTGTGAAGACTGACGCTGGTCTGGAGGAGCAGAAGGTGATTGAGATGGGACGGGACTGAGGTGCCCTGTCCGGGATCTGGTATTGTCGGTTCTGAGGTTGGTAGCGGTACTGACTAGGCGGGTACCAAGGCCGTTGGGTACCGTATCTCTCTCGAGGAGATTTGGCTGAGGAGGCCGACATGCCATGCTTCCTGGCAGCCGTCTTCATACGATACCGAAAGCTTAACTTTTCATCGGTCTCCTTATTGAACAGCCCTGAATTGCCAAAGGGGATGTCTTCAATCGTTGCTCTGGCCTGAGGAGTCAGTTCAGAGGCACGCAGCCAAGCATAGCATCGGAGGGCTATCGATCCCGAAAGCACCTTTGACGCATAGTCCGTTGAATGTCTGGCAGAGATGATCTGCTGGCCCCCAATGAGGTGGACTTCAATACGAAGCGCAATCATCATCTTTCTCCTGTCATCCGGGAGTTTGTTGATGGTGGGGTCCATCTTCTCCATCAGCAACTTGATGTAGGTCCCCATGCAGGCTGCATAGTTGGCGATCTTTGTATCCAGTGCGGTGGGGGCATAGAATTTTTTGGCAAGGCCATCGAGCTTCTTGCTATCTTAGTCCAGAGATGATGAGGACAGTCGAGAAGCATATGTTGTTTGTGCTCCTTCGACTATAGCCGAGTTCGGTTTTGGGTGATTTGAAAGCCACGATGGTGCAGATGGTATCACCCTATAAAGGTTCTCGATCTTGTGGGAGGTGGACGCAATTGTAGCAGGTGTGCCCCACGACCTCTTAGCAATCTTTTCCAGTGAAGGGAGACAGGCCAAGGCAGGTAGCGCGGGCGCCGAACTGTGAATTCTCCTCTCGACGGGATCGAGGGCGTTGCCGTTGGGGTGGGCGACCTCTAACTTGAGGGCGTCAGCCATTCTAATGATACGATCAGCGAAGGATTTCACGTCGTCTGTGGGAGAAGGTGCCGCAGGCTCCACAAAGGCCAATGGGGACTCCATGCCTGAGAATGGTGACTCAGAACGAGATCGAGAGTGTGATCTAGATCGGGACCGACTCATCCGTCTGAGGCGTGGAGGGGCGCCTGGGACAATTGTCGGTCTTGAGGGCCTCGTCGAGGTGGTGAGGCGACACAGGCCTGACTCTCGTGGGTCCAGGGATGTTGCACCGAAGGTGTGAGGCGGCAACCGGCAGGAGGTACTGGCCTGAACGATGGTTATAGACAAGGTCTGGGTAGGAGTCGAACAGATCTCGGTCCGGAAGATCCCTATCTGGTAGGTCATAGGCCGACGCTTCATCTGCCTCTGTACCGAGGGTGGCTCTATCCTTGCATGGAGGAGAGTGAGACCGAAGCCTCGGTCTCTGAGGAGAAATTGGGGCGTCCGAGTCTGGGATTTCACCCTCAGATTTGGAGGAGCGTTCCAGGTCCACGATTCGGAGGTCGTCACCAGGGATGGAGAGATGACTGGAGAGAATGACTCTCGGTTCCAACAGGACCGGTACCGATGCTGGAGGTACTATTGGCGTCAGAGTCGCAGTTGGCCTGGAATCTGGTGGGGGCACAGAAATCATGCTCATCGCCCCTTACGGCGAACCTGAGCGAGCCCGTTTGGAACCCCGTCAGGGCAAGAAGACTTAGGGGGCTTATGCTTGTCCCCTTGCTTCTTCCTGGTGGCTTTGGAGGATTTATCCCCTCCTTCTCCGGAGGCCACCGAAGTGGACGGTTGGTTTAGGAGCTCTCCCGAGGTGGTGATTGAGGGCTGGCGAGCCTTGTCATATAAGGTGGCCTTTAAAGTCCGGTCTCGGTTCTTGAAGGCCTGAGAGGACATGGCCCTGCAGTGAGAGCAAGTGCCCGGAATGTGGGTCTCCCCTAAGCAGAGCATGCACTTGTCATGGCCGTTGGCCATGGGGATTTTAACCCCACAATTGGCACACCTCTTAAAGGAGACCATGAAGAGTCACAGTACTGAGTCGTCGAATTGAAAACAGAGTCCGATAGAATGGTCAGTCGTACAAATGGTCAAGAGTCCAGAGATCTGATTGAGAATAGAAGCAAAACACTAGCGAAGTTCCTCGAGCTGCTTTGCGCGGCGGAATGAAGGAACTGAGGAGAGCGGGACCGTTAGGGGCTATATAAGGGTGGGCGGAGCTACTGCCAAAAAGTTGCAGAAAGCTGCAAACTATTTTCTGCCCAGAGATTCTGGAAGTTTCCGAGTATTGCTGCGCAGGCGCAGAATAAACCCATTTGTGTGATTCGCAGAGACCACGAAGAAGAACCACTGTTCTAACCGTTTAGAGAAGGTTTTCTGGGGAATAATGGATTCGGGTGGACAGCCAAAATGGCAAAAATTACCCCCTTCCTTGTTCAGTGAGTGTAGAAAACTGTATCTAAGGCTTTTAATCCATGGAATATTTCATCCTGGATCCAATCCAATATGAAATGAAGTCATCATGTTTCTACACCCCCCTCCCCCGCAAAAAAAAATACATTAAAGAGAGGATCACCAAGAGAAATAATCCTTGTATTGAAAAGGAATCACCTGCAGTTAGCTAAAAAGATGTCTTCATCTTGCAGTCCCGTAATACTCTTTCACACACCCACAATCATCTCTACAAAGCTCTCCAGCCTTTCACAGCATACACTAGAAATGTCACACTTCTTATAATTGTATCTTTCATTGCTGTTTCCTCATAGCTGAAGCCACTTACCTTTCTACCCAGCTCTTATAGTTGGGGATATCCTTGGCATACAGTAGTTTATTGGAGGGAGAGTCTTTCCCTAGCTTGTGCTCAGAAGTTGAGCAGGAGTCCATGAACGTCTGAGCCACCACTGATAGGCAAGCATCAGTAATACTGTTCTTGTGAATATCAAACACAAACTGGGGATTCTTAATCACATTCACCCAAAAACGCAGAGGTAGACTGCAGAGGAAAGAAAAGACAAAGACAGGTTGGGAAAATATATTTCCAATGGGCCCCAGACAATAATCTTGGGCTGCTCAGAATCTTAGAAAATGAGGCAGACATTATCTCCAAACCTACATAAATGTTAATAATTTGGGAGCAGAATTTGTCCCTTTGTTCTCTTTTTACATCTATTTCAAAGTAGACCAACCCAGTTCCTCTCTTCTCCTGAGTTCAGTTTTCACCAGGAAAGGCTCCTGTAGGGGGAGACCTGGTGGCTAGGCTAGGCAAACCTAAAACCTTTCTTCCTGACACCTTTGTAATAAGAACAAGAACAAAAATTCATGGAGCAGTGTCAGATCATCTGAGCCCTGCTGCAGTCTGAAGAGATAAAGTTCAAGTGATAGTTTTACCAGTTCAGTGAAAACTAGGTCTTGATTTCCACTGTCACATCAGTCTTACATTAAATGCTTGGTTTCCTTGACTCTTAGAATACAGGCGCTTGGTGTGCATATATGATCTCATGAAATTAACCAAATTATCACCCTGAAACAAGCATGGAAATTAGCATGCAGGAGCCTGCCTGCCTGTGATCCCTGGAATTGCAATCCAGGCATCTTTGGGATTCTTCCTTCAATCCTCCTCTTCCCTCCCATGCCACTTCTTCCTTTAATATAGAAAGCACAGTGATAAATCAGCTCCAAGTGTTTCCATGCTCTCATATCTCCGTTTAAAAAATGTTTCTTTTTCTGCCCTGCTAATTACTGACAGTTACTGAACTATAGAAAAGCAATTTGGCTGCCATTTAACAAATGCCAGAGCTGAGAATGTATGTTCTTATCCCCAGTACTGGGAAGAAAATCTGAGAGATGAAAATAGTAAGGCAGCACAAGGGATGAGTACAGAGGCAATGCATCTCACTACTCATTGAGCACACAAATCTCCTAGGCTTTAGGACAAACACAGAGCAAAGCTAAGTTTGGTTCAAGTTATGCAAAATGGCATGCTGATGAGAACAAACTTCTAGCTGCTTCCAATACAAGTGGTTATACAAGGCTATGCACAATGGGACTGTATTTGTGTTCATGGGTATTTCCTATTACCTGGAAAATAGCTGCTATAGGAATAAGACATGGAAAACCTGGTCCAAATGCCTGATATAATCAATGCATGTTTCATGTCCCACATTCTCTACATAACAGTGAAACACAAGGACATTTAGGCACTTCAATTTCCTGTCTGACTGGGGCCATTTTTAACATTTGATCTATTTTTTGAAGAAGGAAAGTGTGAATTCAGATTTCCTATAGGAAGGTTTCTGAAGCCATCAGCTAGTTGGGACAAAGTTGACTCCAAGTAATTCTTCCTGATGTCTAAGATCCAGTTTTACCCACTGACCAGAAGCAGCATATGAAGCTATCCTAGACTTACTTAGGCCCACCTACCTCAATATTTTCGACACTAACTGACAGTGGCTCTCTCAGTCCTAGCTACAGCTGGGATCTTTTGCATGCAAGCATATGGTCTACCATTGATCCACAGATCTCTTTCTTACCAATTACTCTTCCAAGTGTGCCTGACATCGTAGTCATTGATCTGGTGCTTATCAGCTTGTTCATCCAGGAAGTCAAACATGTATTTGATGGCCAGAGGCAAGGCACTCCCTCGATGTGCTGTGCTGAAAATTGTCTCAAACAAGTCATCAACAAACTTCTGCAAGGTCCCCTAGACATAAAAAAGGGAGAATATTTTCTCAACAATGCTACATTGTGTATATGAGCAAACTACAGCATGGAAATGAAGATGCCATCTGCTTAGAAAGGATAAAGGCATCACCGATATAATTATAAACAGAAAGGTCATGTTATGAAAGGAGGAATTGAAGCGTCACTGATAGAAGAAACACGCATACCTTTGTGTAAAGCAATCCAAATTGTTTCATGAAGAAGACTCAAAATCCTTCTATAAGAAGACAATGCAAGAAGATTTGTACATAGGCTTCCTAGTAGGACACCCATCTGCACCTATTCTATTACTAAGACTAGGTTTCTTGTAAGACTGTTCAAACCTCAAGGAATATGTGCACTCTAACATGTATGTTTAACTTGTAATTCAAAATATCACTACAAACAACTCTAAAGTAGCTTCAGCAGGAGCAGATTTTCATAGCATGCAACTATTTTGCCATGGATACACCTGAACTTGTTCTGATAAAATGAACTAGCCTCCTCATATTCATCTGGGATGATTCATTGCCAACTCAGTCATACATAAATCTTCAAGTTAATCCACATATGATGATGAATATTGCTGTTTTATTGGCATGAAAAGATGAGAGAAAAATCCTGATTTTTCAGATTTCTAGTTCAGTGCTTGTGTTAAAACAGAATGGTGTTTTTGTAGATGAATCCCATGTTTGGCATACTGAAGTGTGTGAAGCTTTATTTGGAAAGCTAACCACAGTGCTGTTATTTATCATTCCACATATAATATACCTACTGAAATATGAAATTCATTCAGGACAGAAGTGGGTTAATGAAGCTGGAGCCTGATTTATTAGTCCCAGCAAAGTTGCCAAATACCTTCTTTTTGTTAGGGAGATTGTCTGATTGCTCTCACTATCTAATCCTTTGAAAGGCTAAGGAATGCCTGAAAGGGAGACACCATTTCCCCTTCCCAGTTAAGGATGTTGCAATCCATCCAGGTGTGTCTGTATAAAGAAAGACTGCAATGGGGGAAGAGACACAGTGAACTGAGTTCAGACTTTGTAAGCATCCAGGCCACTAGGGATCTCACTCAACCAGCAGCTGACACTTTGGCTGCTTGATGGGACGTCTAAACTGTATGCTTCCTTCATGTTCAATCTCTGTATGTTTATAAATGAAAATATTTCCAATATCAATAATCTTCCAGTGATTTCCTTCCAAAGGACCCCTCCCCTAGCACTGCTCCTCTGTGACTGGTGAATTTAATAATGCACCTCAAGCTGCCAGGTTTGTGCTAAATGTGTACTGAGTTAAGCAACAGCAAAAGAGCAGCCAAGTACCAGTGAGAGAATTAATACCTCTGGCAGATTACTACAATTTAGTATTTGGATATAGAGTAGGAGAGAGAGTCCAGCTGTGCCACTTGCATGCTAGTTCCTGCAATCAGCGTGGGGTTTTTCATTTCTAAGATTTGGCAGTATTATTTTTGTTGGTTTTTTGTATAAATATTATTGACCATTTGATTTACATCAGAAACTAGTGCAGCAATTACATAACGTGAGTTGTTCAGTATTGTGCCCTAAGCCAATGGACTTTTAATGCTCCCTTTTCTCCTCTGCTTTTGCTGATGCAGAGGACTGGTAAAATGAGGGCGTCTATCAAGTGTAGGAACAATAAGCACAGGGGAAATCAGTGATTGCAGCTACTGGAGGCTGGGATTAAATTCTGCTTCGTCAACAGCTAGGATGCAAAACCAATCTTTGTAGTTTTAAAGAAACAAGACAAAACACAGATGTAACTAAGGCCAGAAATGCATAGTTAGATGAAGAGATTAAAGGAAAGCATCCAGACCACCACTTATAGGCAGATGATCTGGGGACCATGCTATCACCAAGACAAAGCTGAACCAGTAAGCCAAGTGACAAATTGGACCACTGGTCCTTGCCACCTATATGGTGGCCCTGAAGAAATTATCAGTGAGCTGTAGACTAAGTATTTTTACAGAATGTTCCAGATGCCATAAGACAAGGGACTTTCAGATCTTGGATTCCAAGACCCATTAGCCACAGGCCACATGACCAATGATTAGGGAGGATGAGATTATTGTATAAAACAGCTTAAGGACCAAAGGATCTCCACAGTAATGAAAGCAAATGTTATTTTACTAGCACAAGAGAAAGGGACACTTCTTTGTTTTATAAACAAATGGTATTTGATATAATTTAAATTCAAATTAAGTTTACATAAAACACATACACAATGATATACAAAGTACATTTTCCTAGGAACTGGAAGAGTCAAAAGATTCCCTCAATTCTGCATGACTTGGCAATCTGTTCTCTTATACATGCCTCAGGATGTGTCCAGCAAGCCTTCTTTCTATTTAGATTTACCTTGGTAGCTAGCAGGCGGGTCAAGTAGATTTCTGACACCATCTTGCTGCCACGATCGCCTTCTCGCTGGTCCATGTGATCATGATTCTTCACCAGATGCCACAGTTTGGTGCCACTCTCCAGGTCAGGAGTGATCATAGGGGTCCGGGAACGGAGACTGTCAGGGCTGCTGGCTGTCCGGAGCATACTCTCTGTGAGGAAACCACATGCAATGGGAACCACCTCTCCCTCCTTTACTGACTCAGCCTCAGCTGTCCTCCCTCCACCTCATTTAGCTTGCAGCATGGCCTGTCACACCATTGAGAATATATAACATATACTGGGCTACCCTGTTGACAAAATTATGCAAAGTGGATGTCTCTTTAACAGGAAGATCAGTGGACTTTTCACTGCCAAGGGATCTACAGGTCTATCCCAATGAAAAACATTGTTACAATGAAAGGATGAGCAACTTAGTGGGTCTAGGCCACACAAACTGTTAACAAAGACAAAGCACGAAGTCAAAAAGCTGGAAATGACCAGAAGTCCACCTCTGGTTTTGAAAAATTGGGTGTATGTTAGAGCAAGGGGGTGGGTGAGTTTGCCACCTATTTGAAGGCATAACCACTGTTCCTGAAGGCTTCCAAGAGAGACAGTTCATTCCTTTTTTGGGTCAAATACAGGGCAGTCTAGGGAGACTGGCAGGCTTGAGAACTGCCTTGGGGAATGGAGGGTGTTGCTTCCAGCTCCAAGGTCACAACCTGTCCACCTCTGCTTATGCCACTAGCAAGACAAGTCTCTACATATCAAGGCTGCCACTATATCAGAGGGACAGGTTAACCTACATAGCCAGGAAAGTGTGGGTAATACCTGCCAAGTGCTGTGTGTTTGCATATAAACAAGCTTACACACATTGATCTTTCTTTGCTCTGCATACTTGACTTATCTTAAAGGGCTTATAACTACAGTGTTACATTAGGCACAGGTATACCACATTTAACTATGGGCCCAAACAGACAGGCCAGAATAAAGCTGCTTTGGGTCACTTTGGAGGTATGCTGTTTAAATGCTGCATGCATCCTGAAAGGCCAGAAGCTGCACCAAAGCTGCACTCCAGTCCTTAGGCCTGGAGCATGGCTTTGGCATGGCTTCCAGCCTCTTAAGACGCATGCAACATTTAAACAGCATATCTCCAAAGTGACCTGAAGCAGCTTTATTTTGGCCTATCTGTTCGGGCCCAAAGTCTCTGACAAAGAAACTCCTTTTTACAAAGTGTTCTTATGACCTCAGTCCCCACTTTTCCTCTTTGCCCTTTAGCTAGCTAGAAGCTTTTTTAAAAGCAGCATCAGCACTGGGTAGATGGTAAAGGAAGACAGGAGGAACACATGACTTTTTGTATCAGTCTGCAAGAGTGTGTCTGCAGCAAACAATGCAATGCAGGTCCTTTCTGGTCAGCCCTTGCTTACTCTGATTTTTAATTCCCAGATCATTCCTGAATACCAGATAACAAACAAGCAACAGTGATTTCTCATTTACTCACCGTATCTGCTGAGTGATTTGGTGAAGGTGGACGAGTTAGAAATGTTGTAGGCGGAGTTCTGCTTGGGTACCAGTGCTACTGAGGAACCATCTGTAACCTGGAGGACCAAATTTAAGACCAAAGAAACTTTCAGATCTTTAATTCCTGATCCTATCCAAACAGCACTGCTCTCTGACCTAAAGCAAGATGCAATAAAAAAATCTGACAAGATTGAACATGATTTGTTGCAGGGGGAATACACAATCTCAAGAAGACTGATTAAGGTCTGGAATCAACATTTCCATTCTTCTCCATCATGAAAGACATATTTACATTGGTTGGGCCTATTTCAGAGCAATTAAACCCCGATTTTGCCAGAGTTTTCTTTCTCTCAGATCCTGGGTCAGATATAATTTATTTTTTCCTCCATAAAAGATCTTTTGTTCTGTGCAGAATGACAGAGGCTGAATGGTCATCTGTCAGGAATGCTTTGATTGAGAGTTCCTGCATGGCAGGAGGTTGGACTGGATGGCCATTGTGGTCTCTTCCAACTTTGTGATTGCTCAAGACTGGTTTTTGCTGTTGTAATTCTGAGGTACTTTCATTCTAATCTGGAGGATTAGGATAGATCCTGGTTAAAACACCATTTGGGGAATGGGTAAGACTTTTTAAGACTTCATCAAGAATACGGGCACTTTTCTAAATCTTTTGCAAAGTAGAAAATAGCAAATTGAAAACCCAACCCTCTCAAGACTTTATTTTCAGATACACACACATTTTTATGATAGTAGGATTGCTTATCCTGGCTTGCTGTGAAATCAGCTCTTAATTTCTCTGATTTTGAAATTATCTTTTTTGCCTTGATAACTTTACCACCTGAAAGGACACCACCTAATTGGGTGTTGGAACATAGGCTTCTTACCTATGGTGGGCATGGGTGATATGAAGCTGTAATAAAGATGCAGTGCAGGAAAAAAACCTTTGGGGACAGTCCTCAATTGCTAAAGAAGGGTAAATGTGAATGGGGGAAGTGGGCAAATGCTTCTTCCTCCATAAGGAAGAAACATGTGGCAGTGTCCTACTGCCAAGAGGAAGGTAAACAGCAGTCAGGCCCCACTGGCCCACATGTCAAGTTCGACCCATCTGAGTAATCCACTTTACATGTGGAAAAGCCCTTCCCTTGTGCAGGTTTCAAAGTTCAGTTCTATCAATACTGTGTTTGACTTCATAATTGTCTTTGTGAAAGACTATCTCATACATAAAAGTAACTTCTCCCTCTGAAAGACTTAATCAAACTGCTTGAGCTGCTTACCGAAGGCGATCACAACCCATCCTGCCAGACCATCTGTCTAGAGATAGGCTAGATACAAAACATCCAGTACATACTCAACTAAGTCGATATCATATATAAGTCAAGGGCAGGTTTGGGGGCCAAAATTAGGTACATGTATTTTGATATGATCCATGCATAAATCAAGGAGGAAACTTAGGGTCTAAGTACCCATCCTCTCCTTTGTATCAGTCTGGAGAAGAGGGGTGAAGGCAAGTGTTTGCTCCCCCAAGCCTTTCCTCAACTTTTCTGTCCCTTCGGAGGACACCCGAGTAGGGAAGGCAAGCATTTGCCTCCCTAGCATTTTCCCTGCCTGGCTGTCCCTTTGGGAGATAGCCGGTTTGGGGAAGAGGCTTGAGGAGAGAGCCTATTACCATATTGACCCATGTATAAGTTGACCCACATTTTTGGGTTAATTTTTTTGTAATTTTTTTAATGTATACAAGAGTATATACGGTAGTTATAAGAGCAAATGTTCCTTTCTGAGTCCCCTTTATTGCTTTCAGATCAAATTATGTATCAAGGAAGCCTCAAAGGAAGGAGACATTTACTGGTCACCTTACCTTTACCTGCTTATTTTCTCAAACCTGAGAGCTCAAAGCTTTAATTTCAAGATGTATAATTTGGCTTTTCAGACTCTGGCACTTGCTTTAACTTAAACATATTTAGCCCAATCTAGTGCCTTCCCCTGCTTCACAGCAGCAGGCAAATTAATGACAATGATAACCCACAACACCAATTTTTCCATATATGAAGCATCTAAGCTGAGTGAACCTTACACTCAGTCGTCTGCTTTCTTCTGCCACACCTCTATGGCTAAATTCAGTGGACAACCACACCTGGTAATGGGCTAGTGTGTTGAGCCTTTTCCAGTCATTGTCGATCTTTGTGGTTACGTCTTCATCTTGCAGTATTATCCGAGCCATCCTGCCCTGCCGCCACTCTGCACCGATGGAAGAGAAGGGCATGGGGTCACTGGGGATCGTGCTCACTTTGGACAGATCACAGAATGAAAGGCATGGAGAGCATATGAATGCTGTATGGCACAAACAGGCTTTAAAAGCCAAACCCCATTTCAAACTTTCAGCTGTCTTTATCAGCAGCTGGGGCTAACAGAAACTTAGTATAGGAAATCAATGATATTATTAGATATAGCACAGCTGAGCTGTCTACTTTGTTCAGTGCTCCATTTGGAAAATATGGGACATTCCCATTCTTGGGCAGCACTGTTTAGTTGTTCAGACCAGTGCAGTGAATCATAAAACAACAGAAATACACAACACTCAAATTCCTTTGAGATTTTAATTTGTGAGACTCATCCTGTATTTTCAGTGAATACAGAGCATTATTGTTTCTGGGCACAAAGGATTGTCTCCTGAACTTTTGAGACAACTCTATTCAGCTTATTCATAGGAAACTTAAATTAGAGTTTATAGCTCTCCTCATATCTCAGGATGCTGTTACATGCCAAATCTTTACAAAATGCAGAAGTCAGAAGATTAAGATATAAGACACAGAACTGAATCTTTGCCCCTCATACATTCTATCATGAAACATTAATTGCTGACCTAATATCAGCAAGTTGATACGTCCCTTGATTAGTAATGGGCTGTGTACTTTGGAATGTGGCAGCCAGGCCAGGCCCCGCTGCCCAGAGCACAGGACACATGTCAGCAAGTACACATTCACAAGAACATTTTATATGGAAGGAAATCAAAAGATAATTTTGCTTTTATACCAAAGGTCATAAACTACACTTAACATACTCATTAGTTAAAATGAGTGTTTTCCAGTCAAACATGGAGCAGAAATTGCTTGTCTGAAGCTTATCTACCTTACTGATATGCTTAGTATGGGCTTTTGCAATTTGCTCGAAGAACAACATCAGATATGATAAATGGGTGAATGTGTTTGGGTATCCAGGGTTATATCCAATTATGCCTAATTGATCGGGAGCCAGAAAAACTCTGGACTGAAACCAGGTACACTGTCAGCGAGTTATGCAAAAAGACACTCTCTTCAGCCACAAAGAAAGAGAAGCCTCAATGGATGACAGATCAAACACTTCAAGCAGTTAAAGAGAGTCAAGAAACAAAAGTAAAAGGTGACACAAATAGGGTCAAAACCCTGAATGCAACTGTTCTGCAACTTGTGTGCAGAAACAAGGAGAATTACTATAATAATCAATGAAGAGAAATAAAAGAAGACATCAAAATAGGAAGAACAAGATACCTCTTCTACAAGAGCTGAAAAATCAAAAGAAACTAAGGCCTGTTACAGACAGCCAAAATAAAGCTACTTCGAGTCACAGTGGAGGTATGGTGTTTCAATGATGCATGCGTCCTAAGAGTCCAGAAGCCACACCAAAGCCATGCTCCAGTCCTTAGGGCTGGAGCATGGCTTTGGTGCGACTTCTGGACTCTTAGGACGCATGCATCATTGAAACACCATACCTCCACTGTGACTCGAAGTAGCTTTATTTTGGCTGTCTGTAACAGGCCTAAGTTTAAACCAAGAATGGCTGCATGACCAGCAGGGGAACACATTACATGATGAAGTACAAATAAAAGCCATTGGAAATAATACAGTGAAGAACTATATAAAATAAATTAAAGGATGACAGATTCATTCAAGGAAGAACCTCCAAATTTAGAAAGTGTAGTGGAAGCTGCACTCAGAGCACTTGGGAGAAACAAATCACTAGGAACAGATGGCATACCAATAGTGTTTACAGTCACAGAGACAGAATCTATTCTACTTCCTACTAAAATCTGTTAACAAATATGGAAAACAAAAGAATGGCACTGCAAATCCTCCCATTATCAAAACCTTCTCCACAGATAACAAAGGGCTATATGTGGGAGGAGGTACAGTTAGATTTTAATGAGGCTCAGCATCACAGAGGTGATGAGATAGCAATTGTCCAATTAGAAGATCTGTTGGGCAGAAGCTAGAACCTTCAAGATGATTCAGAGCAGAGGTTATGAAAAGCCCAAGGGCTCTTTGTCTCAGACTCTCCCTAAATAGACCATGGATAACTGAAACAAAGGAACTTTTGGAGCAGAAGCTCCATTTGGGAAGGCGGAAAGAAGCCGGACAAGACTCCAGGCTACCATCTAGTTCATGGACATCAAGGACTAGAAATCCCATCTGCTTTGTGAGTAATATCAAGAGAAAGTACTAGCCAGCTGCATTATTTTTTTTATTCTTTTCTTGATTTGACTGAAATTTACTCTGTAACTTTCCATTTGTAATCTGTGACTGAAGAAGATGTCCTTCACGTAAGAGATATTCTTTTGCTATAGAATTTCCTTGCTTAGAATAAACCTTTTCTTTAAATACACTCTGTAACTCTCACACTGCCTCCTTCACATGCATTGGTTCAGCAAGACATAGCTCTTCCCCCATGTTGGAAAGAAAGAGGGAAGCATTTCTACAAGGAAAGTGCCAGTGGAATCCCCAGCAACATCCTGGGTAGTGGCAGCAAGTTCTTTAGATGAAAAGGTGGTCTCAAGGGGTCCCATCCGGCTCAGGAAGGAGAAGGGATGGGGACTCAGAGCACCCTCAGAGGCCCACAGTCTGGAAATAGTCAATATCCATTCCAGTCCCCATTCATCAGCATCTGGAGAGCTCCATAATTAACCTCTTCCATGTGATGGTGGGAGTCTTGTTACACTCACTAAAGCTTGATCTATTATGCCCAAATGTATTAATCTGTTTTCATATATGAAGATGTTCTTCAAAAAGATGGTAAAGCCCCTTACTAATCATATCAGTAGGCAGGGAACTTTCAGACAGCAAACTCTGCCCCATGATTGACTGAAACAGACATAGGTTTAAGCTAATTAGTATATTAAGTGTAGGGCCACGTGCCTCCCATCCCCAATATACAGTTTGATTTTTGAAAGCCCTATAGAGTGTCATAATTCTATACACAATTTGCTGGGGAATATAATGCATAAATCTTAAGATTAAACTTCGATATGCTCTTGCTTCAATAGTGTACCAACAGAAAGATAAAATTGTAGGACCAGATATCTCTCTTCGCTTCAGACAAGAGAAGATGTAATTTGGACGTGGCATATTATTTCCCAGTCAAGTATTATTTCATGTATAAAAGGGCTGATTTACAATACAACTTGGAAATGTTATTTTTGGGCTACTGGCTAGGGCAGGGGTAGGCAACCTGCGGCCCGCGGGCCGGATGCGGCCCAGCGAGGCCTTGGGACTGGCCCCAGCTCAGTCCTGCCGCCGATTGCCGCCGGGGCCTTTGGGGGGCAATTGTCTATAGAAGCCTCAGAAACATGCATTTATATTAACATTTTTAAAAAAATCAGCAAATTTTTTCATGTGTCCTCCATTTTTTTAAAATAAGTATCTTCCATTTGAAAATTTTGTCCTACATTTGTCCTGGTTTATTTATATATTTAATTCTTTTTTAAAAATTATTTAATTATTTATTTTTTGGCTTCGGCCCTCCAGTTGTCTGAGGGACAGCAACCCGGGCCCCGGCTCAAAAAGGTTGCCTACCCCTGGGCTAGGGGATTTGGGGAGATGCAGTCCAAACTATGTTACAGAGGACATACATTGATTCAATCACATTTTTCACCCAATGAGAGGGCTAACACCATAAGGTAGCTTGGTAGTTTGAAACTACAGTGGACCCTTGTTATATGCTGGGATTTGGTTCCAAGATCCCACGTGGATAACAAAATCCATGGATGCTCAAGTTCCATTAAATATAACGACACTGCAAAATGGTGTCCCTTATAAAAAATGGAAAATCAAGGTTTGATATTTGAAATTTATACTTTTTTTGAACATTTTTAAACCATGTGTCATGGCCAGCCAAGAGCAGCTCTCGGAGGATGAGGATGGGCCTCCTCCAGAGCAAGAGCTAATTGAGGCTACGCCAGGTGCTAATCCTGCTCTGCCAGGTCCCAGCTGTGATCCCCCAGCCCCAGAGGATGAGGCTCAACCAGGTCCTAGTGCTAGTGAGATGCTTCCTGTGGTGCAACAGCCTAGTGGTGACTCTGGGGAGGAATCATGCCTGGATGTGCCTACCTATAAACAAAGAAGGGCTGAGAGTGTTTGCAGGTGCAGATCCAGGAGAATTGCAGAGAGGCAATTAGCAAACCAGCCTCAGGTGGCATGGGGGAAAAGTTTCCCTTACTTAAGGTGCAGAGAGGCATCAACTCAGTGCCAGAGTTTATTGCATGATCCTTTGGTGTGATTACTGCCAGCACTGGCTCCTTGTATCTTGACTCCTTGTTGCCTTGACCTCAGAATGGACTGGACCCTTGTTATCTTCTGGCTGCTTTGACCCTGGACTGATTTGACTACTCTGACCTCTGGTATCCTGACTTCGGCTTGGCTTTCGGATTGCTCTGTAACTCTGACTTCTTGCAAGGTCTGTGGTCTGCTTCCACATGCTGTGCTAAGCCATTCTTATCGGCATAGTGTGGGTGTGCTGGCCGCAGTCTAGGACACCATGGATGCTTGAATCCACGTATAAGAAACCCGTGTATAAGAAGGGCCGACTGTACTGTCCCCTTCCAAACTCTTTGGAAATAGTCTCTTTAGCAAAGGCAGGTAATTCATTGTCAACAGGTGCAGAAACTTACATGATACACTCATCAAGTGACAAATAACAAAGAGAATCTAAAAAAGCAACATATTTCTTCTGACGTAAGCTTTTATAGCTGATAGTGTCCGATGAAGTGCATTCATGGAAATTTATCCCACATAAAATCTGTTTGTCTTTAAGGTGCCATGGTCTTTATTGCTTTTGCTGCAATAAAGCTAACTAGGCCACTGTAAGTACTGTACACGTGTAATATGAACTAGCTGCGTGAATACAATGTTTACCCTACACTTGATTGCCTGGGGAAAAACTACAACTCACCCAGATCCATGTCTCCTGCTTTGGGTCGCTGAGAGTATGGCACTCCTTTGTACACTGCATCCAGAAGTTTTTCCTTCACTTGTGTAATGGTGTCACAATTCAGAACCTTCACAGGGATCTCAGGAGCATTTTCATTCTCAGGGTTCACACAGTTCAGTGTCTATATGAAAGGAAGAAGTAAATACATCTTTGTAAAGGATGTGTCAATTACACTACAGTTGAGCAGCAGGGAGGTATGGCAGGAAACAGCCAACAGGAAATAAAACTGTTATCAAACTACTTGGAGCAAGTTTTACCTCACTTCTAGTCATTAAGTAGCAAGCTCTGATAGAACATGCTTTTTTTAGGCGAACCTTCTCATCCCAGGAATATTTACTCAGCTAAGATACTAACCAAACAAGCCATTGCTCCAACCTTATAAAAATCATCACCCTCAATCATAAATGCTGCCATTTAATCCAGTACTTGATCTTCAACAGTACCAGACCCATGTTGTAAAAGATATTAAGGCAGAGCACAACGTAATATAAATAGAACCAGAAAAAGTCTAGTCTAGAATCCCCCCCCCCCCCGGCCAGATACACCTATAATGTTCATAAAGACATAATCCTCTCCTGTTGATTATTTCCCAGCAACTGGTATACAGAGTCATATAGTCTCTGATACTGGAAGCAGTACATGGTCAATATGACTAGCATTGTGGACAGCCTTATTTCTGATGTGTCTGTGACATCCCCTTTTAAAGGCACCTGTTTTAGTGGTCAAGACTATCTTCTTTGGGAGTGCATTCCATAGTTTAATTACGTATAATGTGAAGAAATACCTTTTATCTGTTCTGCTGTTCACCACCAACATCCAGTGGTCAAAGATACACACACTATCCCCAGCTCTGGACTTCCATTTGATCTGTCATGACTAATTATCATTTGATAAGAACATCAGATTGTCCTGCTTGCCACTCATAAGTTGTTCCTAAGAAGTGGAACATAGCAGGGTCTCTTCTCATACTTTAAGGGGAATGACCAAAAGTGTAGAATACTGATTATGGCTGCATCTGCACTGCATAAATAATCCAGTTTGCGACCACTTTAACTGTAATGGCTCAATACTATAGAATTCTGAGAATTGCAGTTTGTTGTGGCACCAGAGCTGACACAGAGGACTAAACATCTCACAAAACTACAATTCCCAGAATTCCATAACACTGACTATTAAAGTGGAAACTGGATTACTTTTGCAGTTCAGCAGCAGCCTTTTAGTGTACAGTATATTTCTTGTGCTTTGTTGTTTTGTTTTTTTACTTCTTCCGAATACTTAGAAGACATCATTGCTGTGCACTGGTATGTTAACTCTTCTTCCCCACCCCTAAAAAAACCCCAGTGTCTGAATTATTCTCAACATTCATGCTTCTCTTTCTATATGATCCCTTTCTTTCCTCTCTTCCCACTATTTAAAATAACACCAACTAATAGGATCTTAACTTCTAATTTTACTAACCAACATTTTGTAGTCAATCTGTTGACGGATGAGTTTATCTTCACTTAATGAGTATCGGGCCTCTCCAGTGATGGCATCTATGGGTCCCTTCTCCATTTGCTGTTTGATGGCACAGTATAGCATGAAAAGAGGCTCACCTGCACACTCCTAAAGGGAAGGAAAAGAAAGAAGAACGAGAAGGCATCTGATAAAGCATCTCAGAGCCATCTTCAAAAGAACCTTGTGATACCTAAAATAAATGGGGATACTTTTTTTTGTATTTGAGAATCAAACTTGCATCAGATGCCAGTTTCATTAAGAGCTACAGTAATCATGTGTATTTAATAATAATAATAATAATCTTTTATTTGTATACCACTTTTCCTCCAGATCAAAGCGGTTCACACATGTCACAATACAGTACATCAACAATTACAAATATTACAAATATTAAATATTTCTTGAAAAACTACTAAGAAAGAACATGCTTCAAATGCATACACTGAAGAAACCACTGTAGTAGTAAGATTGAGATGCGGCCAGTGGGTAACTTCTGTGTTGCTTCTGGAAGTTGTTCCATTTGCTTTAAAGCAATATTCTTATCTCAGGACCAAAACATGAATATTGTATCATTTTATTTACTCCTAACATCTTTAGAAACCTCTGCTTTGTAATATGCAAGTCTTAACTTGTTCCAGAGGTCTTGGCAGCTCTTCTGAGCAGGTTTTAAGCCGCAGAGGGGGCTGGAGAAGGAGGAGTGATCCCTGATTCTGACAGAAACATGAGGAAAAGCAAAAATACACTACTAGATACCTGATCCTAGCACAATGCTTTCAGAAACAAAACATGTAATCTATTAATTACATTATATACTTGTGAAAGAAAGCAGGAATGAACTATGAGTTAGCTGTATACATTAAGAGCTTCATTGAATGTAACTGAATTTCTAAGAGAATTTTAAAATTGTCCAATTTGAAACAACTTTTGCAATTTGTTTGCCTAGTTACAAATCCAACATTTGAAGTTCAGATAGAGGTTCTCTATTATAGAAAGCTGGACCTTACACTTTCTTCCAACTCTGTGAAAGTTCAATCTCATAATAAACTGAGACATGCAATAAAAATATACTGTCATTCAAGAGCCTTGGAATTATATTGTTCTTTCTGAGAGGTAAGGAAGTGCAGGTCCTGCTGTACAGTTTCAAAATAAGGCTGTAACTGCCCTAAGAATGGCACTATGTGAGCACCTAACATTTTTTTCACAGGGTTTCTATGGGAAAAAAGGGTGACAGGCAGACTTTATTTATTTATGTAGTTAGTTAGTTAATTAGTTATTTCCACACACATGGAATTTATTTCTAGTACCATTTCCACAGATTGGTCATATATTGAAATTAGACAGCAGGAGATGCATATCTAACTTCTTGGAGAGGCTCTTGCTTTTACAGAAATGTGTAAAAAGAAGAAAATGGATTAAAAAAAGGCTTGGATCACTTGTCTGACTGTAGTTTCCTAAAAACTGGCCCCCTCTCAATCACATCAAACATGCAGCAGGTACTGCCAGTGTAAATGATTTCACTTGTTTAAAAAAATGTTTGTTGGTTGAGAAATAGTTTCAAAGAGGTGAGGTTCAACTTATCAACTAATTCTGAGTTTGGTGGCATCCCTAATTATGACCTGACATCTTTTCAAAATCTAGGCTCAGTTGCACAAAGATAAAATACCCAGTGTATGATGACGGACAGCAAAGAACCAAACGGACAACTAAAAGATATTTCAAAAGGTCTTTCAATATACATCTAGACTTAGCAATACAAAGTTCCAGAAGTAATTGACTTAAATCTGCATGCTTCTTGTCATTCACTGCCTGATCAGAGAAACAGACTATACATTCCACTGTCTATCTGTTACAGTGACCAGGATCTGCTTCTTTAGAAAGGGTTACAGGATAGCTGCAAAACAATCCATTCTTTATTTCTTACATAGCATAAAACATACAGACAAGAAGAACATAAATCTCCATCCCCCAAATATTATACCTAGAAATTATATCTGAACTATCTGTAAATTTCTTACCCTTTTTAAAAATTTTTTTTTGAGTCAAAGCACATTTCGTAGCCATGACGTTTACCAATCAATCATTAGATGTATAAAATGATTGCTTCTTTTTGTCTCCTCTACTGCCTGCTAATTTCACTGTGCACACTGCTATTATATGAAAGAAGAAATACATAATTGGCTACTCAAATTCTGTTTTAATAAAAGAACCAGTACAATTCTGCCAGTAATAGGCAACATGCCATCTGACCTATGCTCAAGAGTTTTTAGGACAACAAAAGTGCTCAAGGGAGCATTTTTAAAGATGTAGTAGTGTGTGCATGCACTAACAGGAAGAAAAAAAGCAACAAAGAAAAGGAAGATTTAGTATGTCCACGGCCCAAAGAGTGCTATTTTATATACTCAAGTATCTCTGATAAAAATGGATTTCATATGAGATTCAGGGGAGACAAGAGAAATTAATAAGACACTGGCTATTCCAATGATACTTCTGAAACAAATGAGAGGCCAAGAATATATCACTCTGAAAACAGTTATCATTGCAGCAGGGATTGACCTCAGCTTTGGATCACATGCATAATGTTGCTGCATAAAATACATGGACTCCAAGATACTTCACTTTTGCCTAAGGCACTGCCACTGCTACTCAAAATGGTGCTCTGTGGATCAGTGTTGGTCTTCAAACCATCTACTGCCTGTCCCTGGAAAGTTTCTAGGAAAGAAATAAACATCTGTAGCCAATGGGCACAAATATGGTACAGGTCCCTGGCACATTGGGGGAAAAACTGCTAGTCCCCCAAGTCAGATAGCTTGAGAAGCACTGGTCTAGGGTAGTCTTTCCTCCCCAACTAGGATAGAGATGAAAGTGGGAAAATCACAGACAAATATCCCAAGTGAGCTTAGTCTTCCCACCCTCTTTCCCTGCTGGTCACCATCACAACAAATTCTACTTTGGTGCAAAGAGTGCCTGCTCCCTCTGTCACCATATGCTGTTAGCATCTCGTTAGCATCTGCAGTAATTAAAGAGACAGCTGCTAACGAGCAGGAACAGGCATACATCATCCCTAGACCTTCCGACAACACGCCTGTCTTTGAAATTATGTTTCATTTGCAAACTTGGCTTCATTAAGTCTGCTTGAGGAAAAAAAAGATTGAGGGAACCAGTGTGGGTGCTATGCTATTTATTAATAACTGTCTTGTCTTCACATAATGCACAAGCTTCATGATGACTGCATGTTAAACTGGCACACATGGCAATTATGCTGGAGCATGCAAAGACTTTCCCACTTCAGTTTTCCCTTCCACTTCCAGGTGAGGCAAAAATGTTAAGCCTTTCTGATTGCTTATAAAAGCTAGCTGCAAGCCATCCAGCCACGAAAAGCAACACAGACAGCGAATAAATTGAAGGTGGCTCCTTGGTCACATCTCATTTGTCTGTTATGTTCTCTCTTGTTGCACAGTTCTCTACCAATTGCAGTCAGCTGAGGAGCCAAGCATTGCTTTGGGGCTGCGAATCTGACCTTTGATTGGGGCTGCTTCAAAGTGCTGATGAAAAGAGCCGATTGGTTTTTTTAAAAAATCACCTCTACAGACTAAGCCGTTTAACATTCGTACTCCATAGATGTTTGGCCTCATGAGATGACCAAGGAACAGAGGCGTTTGTTTTTATATAAAACTCTGGGAGGTATTAACTATTAATTACCTCTACATTTGCTAGCTCCCCAACTCTCAGCTGCAGAGTAATACCTGAGTAGGTGCCACCATCATGCCAAGTGGAAAAACTTTCTGTAAGAAAGACTGTGCACCAACCGCACAGTCCCTAACCCTAGCACGGCGGCGGCCTAATGGTGGCATCCCATCCACACGGGCGCCGCCATCTTGACATAAGCGACAAGCAGCATATAAACATTGCTGCATGTTGCTTACTTCACAAGTGTGCCATGCGACCCAAAAAGAACCCGTTTTTCCCAGGTTCTTTTTGGGGTGGAGGGACGCCAGGCAGTTTGGCTGCTGCGGTGTCCCTCCAGAGGGAAACAAGCCATCGCCAGCCTGCCCTTTGGGGGCAGACTGTCCTGGGCCTCTGTGCAAAAATGAAAACTTAATCGAATATTCACAATTGAAGGATGGCTAGCTCTAAACTTATGGACGCAATAGAATTAGACAGACTTTCATGGAAAATTAATGAGAATATTCTGACTAAATTAGAAGAAGACTGCAAACTTGCTGTGAAATACTAGAGAAAGGAGTATACAAAGGCCTTGTATATAGATTGAAGAAGTAGTTTATAGATCGCACAGGACACCTATGATTACTAACATTTTGGAATTAAAATATGGTTTGACATTAAGATCCTCTCATTCTGGTCAGAAGAAGGAGGTAGTTTAATGATATTGGAGAAGTAGGGAGCTGCTTTGGGTCCCAATTTTGTGACAAAAGTGGGATACAAATTAATATACAAAATAAATAAACAAATATAGAGAATATAATCATAAAATAGAGATACCTTGAATACATTAAAATATTATTTACTCAGTAAATTTACATAAATATTATTGGTATATCCACATTTTGGTTAGCTTGGGCGTTAAAAGAAATGTTCAGTCTCACTAGGAAGGAAAGAAGAGATAAGGTGGAAATCTTCATTTAATGAGTTCATATCATTTAAGATATGTATATGATATAGTAAGTGTAATTTTTATTGTTACTACCTATTTCCTCTCTTTTTCTGATTTATTTTAATAAAAATATTTTTATAAAAATAAAATAGAATTTAGGCATCTGACTCTGTACTTTTTCACTTTAAGAAGTCTTCAGACACACAAAGACTGGATTATTTTACTATCTCTAATGAAGAGTATATGTGCTAAACAGTACACCTAATAGAATCTGTAGGTCCCTCCAACCCTAAAGTCTTGTATAGAGGTCTTAAGATCAATAAACATGGAAGACATGAATTGTACTTGTCAGGACAAGAAGGGTTTGGGACTTTTAGAAATGGAGACCCCTGGTCTCCACAGTATGGATTAGGTCTGCGGTCCAGTGAATTCCTCTCCCTGAAGCAGGCTAGAGCCCCAAATATTCCCTCTTTCCATGTGCACACACCACTCCTTGCTCCTATGGAAGCAACTCTACACAAAAGTGAGCAAGACCATTAAAAAAGGGCAAAAGTTGTATTGGTATCCTTAGGCAAAGAGCTTTATTAACACAGTATCTCCACAGCTGTTGGGGAGCAGGGATTATGTGCTGATCTGCAAGATAAGAAGAGCACTTTTTAACAGCTAACAGGGAGATATCTATCAGCACACGTCACAGAACGCTCTGCTCTTGAACAATTTCTCTGCATGAGGATACAGTACTTTCCCCAGGGTCATCAAAAGTCTGTGTTCAATCTTTTAAGGACACAGACCTAAAGATGCTCTTATGTCATATGATTATGAGTAACTGCACGGTCAGTTGGAATGAGCTTTTATGAAATGAACCCATGGCTCTGAGCCCAGTTCCTAATAGAAAAGAGTCTGATGCAAAACAAACAGCTGAGCAAAAATAACCCACTCCTGCTCAGAGATCCTGCTGTTCTGTTTAACAGTGCTCAGGAGAGGAGCTGGATGAAGGTGAGACGACAACTCCAAACCTTGCAGGCATATTTCTTCTACTACACAGCTGTTCAACAGCTTTCTTCTCCTCCACAGTATTTTTTACACAGATTATTACACATCTGTAACTGCTTTTACAGATGTAGAATAGGAAAGTTCAGTTAGGTGACACATGAAGCTTCTTTATGCTGAGCCTGATCTATCTGGTCCAGCACTGGCTCTTCTTTTTCAGGGATAGATCTTTTTTAAACAGAGATGTTAAATTTTTTGTGGGTTTTTCGGGCTATGTGGCCATGTTCTAGAAGAGTTTATTCCTGACGTTTCACCTGCATCTGTGGTTGGCATCTTCAGAGAAAGCCTTCGACTTCACAAGAGATGTTAAAGCTTGAGCCTGGATTCTTCTGTGCTTTATCAGTGAACTACTCATTCACCCTCTTTACAAATTGCAGGGCTAAGAACTCTCATACTATTTTGTTACACTTGAGTAGAACAAATGCTTTTACTGCTTTTACTCTGTTTCCACCAGGGTTTCCAGGGTTCTTCCTGTCTACAGCTTTTTAACTGGGGTTACCTGGACAGGAGGGAGGTGTCACCTGGGTACAGAACCTAGTTCTGTGCAAAACGCAGGGACTATGAGGCAAAGTGCTCTTGAGAAGAGCATTTCCTTTAACCTCTAAGGGATTACCAGAAGCTGCAGGATGTGAAGGAATGTGTAAACATTGGCATTTGCAAATGTTGGCATTTGCATGTGAGTGTCTGTGCATATGTGGAGAGGAGGCCTGAGGCAGCGGGAGCCAAACTAGCTAACACTCACGGTGTCTTATTGATGAGATTTAGCTCATCAGGCACCTAATATTGTGCATTTTTCAACGCTCCTCTTTATCTGTTTCACTCTCCCATTCCCTGGGATGGCTCATTAGGAGGCTGATGAATGGCGCTTGAGGCCTCAACAAAAGCACCGCGGCTGGGCCTGCTCATTCCATGAAACCTGCCGGTCTCCACCTTTACCACAATAGATATCCAGGTGAGAACAGCCCAGATAAGAAGAAGCAGAGGTTTTTTCTACCGTTCAGTGGTGCTGAATCAATATGTAATTTCCCACACAGATGACTGGCAGGGCTGCTTTCTTTTTCTTCACATGCCTTGTGACATTGCTGTGTAGCTGTCACTAATCCCACGTGTCTCTGTATAGGCCACTGATGGGAACAATTCCTGCCAATCTGAGGGCAAATGGGCCAGCCATTAGTGTACAAAAGCAAATATAAGATTAATGTGGGGCATCCTCAGTGTTGCATGCCAGTAGTACTCCTAGAAACTGTTTTTTTTTTGGGGGGGGGGGAGCGGTAAACAGCAAGCACTCTCCTTCCCTAGCTCTGGCCACAAACCATTCATTCTGGCAAAAAATATGGACTCCAATCCCACACCTCCCCCTTGCAAAAGCAGTGTCTTGTCTAGTGATGAGTTTGGGAGGGGGGAGACCAAGGCTATTTAGGAGAACCATACCCTCCTAATGTTTCCTCTTTTTAAAATCCAATAATTTTTCGGGTTGCTTCTCCCCATAAAGAAACTGGACATTTTCTTTAAAAACAAAATACTTTAATTTAAAATAATAAACAAAGAGCTAGTGATAAGATGTTCATACATCACTACCTGGCCTCTGTGTGTGTGTGTGTGTGTGTGTGTATGCACTTTCAAGTTACCTGTCAACTTATGTCAACTCCATAAATTTCATAGGCTTTTCTTGGGCAAGGAATATTCAGAGGTGGTTTTGTCATTTCCTTCTTCTGAACTATAACCTATCTTCATACTTCCAAAATTATTCAAAACACATTTGGGTCTTACTATTGGGAAGGGACTTTAAAATCTTGTCAGCAGATTCAGCAGTTTCTCCTTCAAGTATGTGGTCCAAGAATACAGCCTGAAACTCCGCTAAGTATGTCTCCCTTGCACCATCATGGCAAGGCCCTTGCATGACACCATCTCTGATTCCTCTTGCTTCTTGTCTGCTTCAAATTCCTCCATATTCAGAAGTATGTGAAAGAATCTGGGCTATGTTTGGAAATGCTCACACCAACTCAAGAAATAGATATGAGAAAATATAAGGCTTCTGTCAATCTGGGCAAACTGACAATTTTTAGAAGCCCACATAGTCCACCAAAGGCTCAGCAGAAGGAGAAACTGCTGAATCTGCTGACAGTGCAGACAGTGAGACCAATTAGCTAAACCTACTTCTGATTCTCTACTTTTTTTGCTCAGGTTTTTTCTGAACACTACTGTTTTCCGCTGAAGACACAAAGTTCAAAAAACACAATAACTTTCTTTGCTTTACTATAATGTTCATGGTTTCTTTTGTTGTAAACTTTAACGCCTTCTTTGTTTCCCATAAGCTGGTATAAAATGAGGTGCCACATTTCTCACAGTTCAGCAGGGTTGTAGTTCCATTTGTAATAAGTTCAGGCACTCATAATAACAGATATGTTGCTAAAGATAATCCAAACCTATATCTGCAAGCCAGTTCTAGCAGTTTTCAAGAATGTCTTTTGTAAAGATGTGTGTGTAGGTACCTTCAAGTAGTCTGCTGACTTATGAAGTCCCCATTAATTTCATAGAGTTTTATTAGGCAAAGGATACTCAGAGATGGTTTTGCCAATTCCTTCCTCTGAAATACAGCCTACAGTACCTGGTTTTCCTTGGTGGTCTCCCATCCAAGTATTAACTATGGCTTACCCAAGATCAGGTGGGATCTGATGCCTTTAGGGTATTTAGGTCCTTTTTTTTGTACAGATATTGAGTCTTAATTGCCTACTCAAGACCAAGCTACCTTCACATATTTTGCGTTGCAAAAGGGACAGCTTGGAATATTGTTGCTGCCAAGGCAAACAAACTGAAGTGTAATCCAGACAATACAGAGGTGCTCCAGGTCAGCTAAAAGGCAGAGCAGGGAACATGGATTCAGCCTATGCTGTATGGAGCCTACTGTATACTCATGTTTGTAGCTTGGGTGTAACTCCTGGACTTAGATTTGAGCTTGGATGCCCAGATTTCGTCAAAGTAAAGGAATGCATTTGTACAGTTAAAGCTAGTCCACTAGCTGTGCCCATTGCTTGAGAAGTCGGAAGTGGATATGGTGACACATTCCTTGACTACATTCTACTTTGACTGCTGTAATGGTCTCCATGTAAGGATGCTTTGGGAAACTCCACGGAAACTCTAGCAGGTCAAAAATGCTGTGGCAAGGCTACTGACTTGTGCTGGTTACCAGGAACACATAACTCCCTTGTTGAAACAGCTTCACTAGCTAGAGGTTCATTTCCAGGCAGAATTCAAAATGCTGGGTATGACCTTTACATACAGCTTAGGTCCAGACTATCTGAAAGAATGTGCAACCCTATATGAGCCTGTCCGGGGTTTTAGAATACAGTGGTACCCCGGGATACGAAAGCACCGCCTTACGAAATTTCCGGGATACGAAAAAATCCCATAGGAAAAAACTGTTCCGGGTTACGTTTTTTTTCGGCTTACGAAAAATTTTTTTGGTGCTTTTCGGCGCTTTTTCACACGAAACGCGGCTTTCCAGCGCTAGCGCCTATGGCTTTTTCAGGTTACGAAAAAAATCGGGTTACGAACGCCGCGGCGGAACGAATTAATTTCGTAACCCGAGGCACCACTGTATAAAGGGAAGGGCTTCCTCTTGGTCCCACCACCATCACAGATATCTTTGGTGAGAAAACACAACAGACAGTCCTGTTTGTGGGCTCCTCCTAGGTTGTAGAACTTCATCCCATGGGGAGTTTGGTCAATCCCTTCTTAGATCTCTTTCTCCCAGCAAGCAAAGGCTGGCTATTTATTTATTTATTTATTTAAGCAAGCAGGTGTTTAGGTCTTGACTTGTTATGACTGAATGAGTTTTTAATGGTGTGTGTTGTGATCTTTTCTGCTATATTTTAAATTGCTTTAAACTACTTTAAATTAATACATTTAAAAATTAAATTAAATTAATTTTAATAGGATTTACTGCATTTTATATTTGTAAGATTACACCTGTACTTTGTTTTAATTTGTTGTAAGTCACCTTGAGTTCTATGCTGGGAGAAAGCAGGGATATAAATAAAATACATCATAAATATTGTGGGGGAGGATGGAATCCATTTCCCCCTGTTATTATTGCAAGAGAGGGAAAAAGAAAATTTGAGGGAGAGTGGCAGATGACAATAAGAAGCCTGGATACTCTAATCCCTGGCTCCACAAACCCATTGCTTATAAAAGATTAACAGACTAAAAAGTAACTTCAGTTAATATATTATAATTAGTTCCTGAATTAATTATATTTAAAAATTTAATATGCCCAAATGTAGTAATTTTATGAGCATGCCACATTATATGTAATACATTTTATGAACCTAAAGTAACAAACTGTAAATGGTGCTAAACATTAAGTACAGGTATACATATTTTTCTATCCCATGACATTTTTGAAGAAAAAAAGTGTTTCCTCATTGATTAAAATTTCCTTATAATATTACATCTCAAACTCTGCCACATCTCTCCAAGTTTGTATTTACAAATACATTCGTTTAAATCTGGTGCATGGAGATGCATCATTCACCTGCCTGATTTTCATGCACATTGGCTACAACCTGGAGAGAGAGAAAAGCATATGCTTCCTTGCTGGCAAATTACTTGATGTAAAACCTGTTCCAAGTATTTCAACTACATCTTCTCAATTCACAAACATCTGCAGTCCTCACCCTCCTAAAGCCACTCAGAGAAATGAAAAGAGACTATGTTGTTCCCATTCTGCAGAATATAGTAGATTGTTCCTTTTGTCATCTTGCTGCATTGCTCTGTATGGGTTCCCAAAGTCTTCTAAGTTACTCCTTCTCCCCACTATTTATATCTCAAAAGTCTGTAACACACATCACTGCCTTAACCAGTGCCCCATATGGACCCACAGATCTCTACCCAGCTCTTCTACAAATCCATTTATGAGATCTGACTTTCGCTGCTGGTTACAAACATTCCTCTCTTATACTGGATGGAATGAAACATACAATGAAGTAAAAGTGGGTAACTATTACCATGATAACAACTAGCCCAAAGAACTTCATGTACAGCAAGGATGGACAACCTTGGTCAGTTGAAAGCCAATTTCAGTATATTAGCAACAGAAAACCCCAACCTCTGGTTGCTCAAAAGTACCTTTCCATAGTAAAACAAGGTATGTGGAAGATGCACCTTTGTTTTAGAGGGGACTCACATGTGTGTTTAGAGGGGAGCCACACTTTCTGGAAAGTGATTCTCCTCTAAAAGACCCAGCATATGTTCTTGCTTCACAATTCAATTTCAAGACATGCGCCAGCATGTCTAATTCAATTCAAACTGCTGGCTTTGACCTATAAAGCCCTATATGGCTTGGGTGCAGGTTTTTTGAAGGAATGTATCTCTCTTTACAAGCCCATTTGAGCACCAAGATCATCAGGAGAGGCCCTTCTCTTTGTCCCACCACCCTCTCAGGCTCATTTGGTGGAAACAAGAGAGAGAGCCTTCTTGTTGGATGCTCCAGGTTCTGGAACTCCCTTCCTAGAGAGGCCATTATGGCCCCATCCCTGCTCTCTTCTTGGCAGCAGGTAAAAACATTCTTGTGCTGTCAGGCTTTTTTTTTTTTTAGACTGACTATGGTTGGGCTTTTAAATGCTGTGGAATTTAGATTTTAAGGTTTGTGTAGAGTTTTTAATACAGCTCTTTTAGAGGAGGGTATACAACATATACAACTCTTTTAGAAGAGAACATCATTTACATTTTAATCTTAATCTACATTTCATGCTTTTGTATTGTTTTTAACTTGTACTGTTTTAAATTTGTTGTTAGCTTCCTTGAGTCCCTATATTGGGAGAAAGGCATGATGATGATGATGATGATGATGATGATGATGATGATGATGATACTAATAATAATTTCATGGTAGAAATAGGGTCAATTTTTCAGGGGCATAATTGCAATGCTGAAATTTGGCAGCATGCTGTAGGAGCTGCAAAAATGGCTGGGGAAGCACATCCTGTCGACACCTGTTGCCCAGGTTCATGAAGTCTAAGATGATGAATTCAGCTACAGTTTTATATTGTAGCAGCACCAGCACCAGCATGTCTAATGGGAATGCTAGAGCATGGCTATGTAGCAAAATGTAGTAAATCTCTGTTTCCTATACCCCCATGCCAAAATTGCCATCTGGCGTGTTTCTGACCAGTCTCTCGTGGAATTCTTGGCATGATACCATTCCAAACAAAATAGAAACCACTAACAAGGCATCATTCTCATCGTCTTCTAACAAATTATCAGCACTACGATAGTATTGTCTGCAGATATGCAGCCTACCAGTAGTGCAGCCACAGTCACATGATTATTCTCCTAATAACAGAGAGCTGTGATTGGTGGCTTGAGCGCATTCAAATGGCAACTTGTCTGATTACTGCTGTGATGCTGATGCCACTAGACTGAAACTTTGGGGCAGCAGTATGCAGGTACAGGGCATCTGTTAGGAACAGAGTGGGGAGGATGAGGTGCCACATGCAGCAATGGGCCATAATGCTTAGGAGTTTATGGCTGCAGAAGTGTGTGTGTGTGTGTGTGTGTGTGTGTGTGTGTGTGTGTGTGTGTAGATGTGCATGCACAGGAGTAGCAAATAATAGCTCACTAGCTTTTGGTATAGTGGTTTCAGCATCAGGCTATAACTGTGGAGAACAGGGTTCAAATCCCCCTTCGTCCACGGAAACCCAGTGGGTGATCTTGGGCAAGGCATACTTTCTCACCTTCAGAGGACAGCAATGGCAAACCTCCTCTGAAGAAACTTGCTAAGAACACCTCATGATAGGTTCACCTTAGGGTTGCCAAAAATTGGAAACAACTTGGAGGAACACATCAACAACAACCTTTTGGCTCTGTAAGGCTCACATGGAATAGTTCTGGAATGACAATAATCCTACCAGAACCTATGTCTTTGACAGCTTCCTCTTAAGCGATGTGTAGGGAGGAATGGGGAAGACTGCATAGCAGGGGCCTCACTGAATTCTCAGAACAGCCTTTCCTTCGGTACCACATAGGACTGACTTGCCTTAAATCCCAGTGCCTGGCACATTTAAGGAACACAGGAGATCTTTCAATATTTTACAGTACTTCCTGAGGCACACCAATCTTCCTGAGGCACACCAATTTCCTGTAGCAAACATATCTGCCACTTGAAGTGTGACTTGGCTCTGGCATCAGGGGAAGCTAGGTTTGGCACCAACACTGCAGACAAGCAGGCACACAGCCGTCACATGAATCCTACTGAACAGGAATGGATGGAGTCCTATATACTTTAGTTGGGTGTGGACAAGGGTTGGCACTCTCAAATTCCAGTAGCATTAAGTCAACCCTTCCTTTATTCAGCTTGGAATGAAATTTGTCTATTTCAGGAACTCAGAGCACAAGGATATTTTTAACAGAGATTTTGTTTTGTTTTGTTTACAGACTGGCTCCTGGTGCCTCCCACACACAATTTTGAAGCCTATTTCCAGACAACACAGCATTACATTCTCAATAATGTGAGTATCTTTGCCTAAATCCTGTGCTTAAGCACTGCATGGCACAAATTACTAGTCACAGTTCTGTATCTGGATTCTACATTCCAGATTCTGAGTCTGATAATTTGGAACTTGAAGGCTGTTGAAGAAAAGCTGCAAAAATGCCTGTGGCTCCATAATCCCTAAAAAAGTCAGAATGAGTTAAAAACCATCCTGGGCTTCAGGAAGTCTGAAAAATGTGTGGTAGTTGAGATGGGAGCAGCGTTATAGTACAAATAAGTTCATTCCCTTTTCTTAAGTATGCATCCTGTCCTCCAAGAAACTTTTGTGTTGTAATGGTTCACCATTATGAGTCTCCAAAGGTGTTTCCCTCCTGGTCCCTGCCAAAGTAATCCTGCAAACTACATCCAGAATTAAGCAAACCTTGTAGAAAACAGGACTTATTTAAAGCATTGGAGCAAGACAGCAGACTGAAAAAGAATACACTGCATACAGTACTGAGCTTTAAAAAAAATCTTTAAGCAGCAAGAAAGCAGTGTTCTTCTTACATCTTTGCAAGATGATATATGCTCTACAATAGCAATACACTTTTATGGATACAGGCCATCCCTAGATGGAGTGGAGCACATGTAAGCGGTGTTATAAATCACCTCTCAGTGGTGATCACTCGCACTTTGCATAGGTTTCAGCTTGCTTGGAAAAGATTCAAACGTCCTCTATCTTAATGAGGGATGGTGCCCCATGAAAAACAGCTTGGTGCCACAATGACTCACTGAGTAAAAAGCCTGGCACAATCCTAGGGAGGCATCATTTCTGACTGACAAAACAGGGTTCTCTCTGTAACTGCCATTAACTTAATTTTCCTTCTGGAGCTCATTGCAAAACGGCAGCTTCTCACACACGGCTACAGATATGCCAGAAACTGCAGCCATCATTCATCGGTGGTGTAGCAGTTCATGGCTTGGGGATAGAAAGAACCTACAGGTTCTACCTCCACACAAAGTAGCTGAATCCTGTTCATGCCTACTGATTTCAGAAGGCAGACAAGACCAAGGGAAGAAATGCACTACATACTAATGATACATCCACACAGCAGTTGGCTGTAAAAGAGGAAAACAGCCTTACATCAACTTAATACAACACCCTCATTGTCAACAAGACCCTGGGAAACTACTGTTGTATCAATTCAGGTTGCACAGAGAAGGGAGCCTGTCTTGTCCCTGGAGTATGTTGACATGGTTCAATGGTCTATTTCTCCCCTTCAGTTTTCCTTTAGCAGTTTCTTATCCAGTTACTCCCTAACCCCATGGTTCAGTCGGTACTTCAAGGAGGATGGATCTTACAAAACCAAAACAACCATCTAGCTCTGGACCATATGCATATGAATCCAGGAAGGGAATAGATAAGAATAGGTAAGACTGTATCAGAGCAGGCTTTCCATCATACAAGTACAGTTTTGACTTTTGTGGAGTAGATTATTCATAGATTTGATTAATCTCTCTAGGAATCTCTAGGTCCTCCAGTGCAACTCTATGGTCAATGTCCACCAGATGTCGCACTAGAGGACCTAGAGAGAACACTTCTGTATGCATTTGTAGGTCCTCTAGTGCAATTCTATGGTCACATTCTGGCAGATGGTGACCATAGAGTTGCAAAAGAAGATCAAGAGATTCCTAGAAAGGTGTTCTCTCAGTTTGAAAAACAGTGGATTTTATTTATGAGTGGTTTTTCCACTTTCACAGGGGTCCTGTGCCCCTAACTCCAGCAGATGTGAAGGGCCAACTGTATTCTTGATAATGTTCTGCATGCTTTTACATCTTCCACCAAAGAGAAAATAAAACTTTACATGAAGGATGGAAAACTAGTTAAAACAAGGACATTAACTATACTGTATCTAACACAGGAGATGAGGCTATCAGCTATAACTAGTGGAGAACATCTCTTCTAAACATTAGGTTTCCTGATTTCCTGTAGTGTTCCAGCCAGCACGTCAGCCATTAGCATACTTTCCAATAGCTCTGGATGAACTATTCTTACAAATCAGATCATTTCTCCAATGCCATGCAATGTGGTCAACAAGATGTTCTCCTCTTACCTTTAAGAACTTGTACAGAAGGAATGTGAACCAGTTTGTCAGCATTTTTTCAGCGACTGACTCCGTCCTGTAGGAGAGGTAAAGAGTAAGTTGAATTACAGGGAAAAAACCAGTATCTTCTGATCTTCTCTTGGAAGTCTCAGGTCTTTTTGCTATTTCTCTTAAAGGCTTTAAAGGTCAAACCTTGAAAGGCAGAAACTTCAAAGCAAAGAGAAAGGTAGCCAGAATACAAGAGTTGCCATGACAAAATCTAAAGATAGTTTTAGCAATAGCCAATCCCACTTTGCTCCCAAAGAGCTCATAAAAGTTAAACCTGGTCTCCTACAAGCCAGAGCTATAACAACACAGCCAAAGAAACAAAGCTGACCCAATCTCTATCTACACATCTCTGGGATGGTATAAGGAGACCAAAGAGGGACCAAGAGAATGGTCTTTCGGTTCAAAGAAAAAAAGTATGCTTTCTTTCATCCCTTCTCCCATGGCTAATGGGTTCAAGAATCTACATTTTCATTGGCTCACTGGAATTTACAAGACTAATGTGTAAATTTCCCCCATTGCCATTTTGAGCAAGGCATTCCCCAGCTGCTGCTGCTGGGGAATAAGCATTTAAAATTATCACTATATCACTATGAACACACCTTTTCCTATTTCAGAAGCTAAAGAGGGCCAGGCCTGTTAATATTTGGATGGGAGATCATCAGAGAAGATCAGGACCTCAGGCAGTCCTAAAAAATAAATCCTGCTTGAAACCCTACCAATCCCAGCTGAAAGTACTGCACAAGGTGGGCCAGTGGTCTGATTCAGTACAAACTACGTCCCATGTGCCTAAACTCTGAATAGATCTGAAATTCAGTGAATCATTCCAGTCAGAAACTCCTCTGAAATGGTAATAAATAATTTACAATGCTAGGTTAATAGAATAAACAGGCAGTATAAACAGGCTACAGCCAATAACAACATTACGTAGACTTCTATGGCATGCCATGGCCACTAAGAGCTTCACAAAGTATCCAGGACAGACTAAAAGCATGAAGGAATAATCAGGAATGAATGAACATCCCACCCCATGCATCTGAAGAAGGAGCCCAATTCCAAAAGCTGAAGCTACAACTTCATTTGAGCCATTACTTTCAAAGGGGCTACAAGATTCCTTTGTATACTGAAATTCCAGACCAGGGGTAGGCAACCTGCGGCCCGCGGGCCGGATGCGGCCCGGTGAGGCCTTGGGACCGGCCCCAGCCTGGTCCTGCCGCCGATTGCCGCCGGGACCTTTGGCCTCTCGCTCGCAGGGGCAAGGGGGGCAATTGTCTATAGACGCTTCAGAAACATGCATTTATATTAACATTTTTTAAAAAATCAGCAATTTTTTTGTGTTTCCTCCACTTTTTTAAAAAAAGTGTCCACCATTTGAAAATGTTGTCCTACATTTGTCCTGGTTTATTTATTTATTTAAATTTTTTTGATTTTTTAATTATTTATTTTTTGGCTTCGGCCCCCCAGTTGTGTGAGGGACAGCAACCCGGCCCCCGGCTCAAAAAGGTTGCCTACCCCTGTTCCAGACTAACATAGCTATGTCTCTGAATCCCATCCCTTGCTGTTGTTAACTTTGGTTAAGTCAACTTTGACTTATGGTGACCCTATGAATGAGTGACCTCCAAGTCCCTCTATCAACAGTTTTGCTCAGGTTTTGCAGACTAAGGCCCCTGGTGTCCTTGACTGAGTTTATCCATCTGCAATGCGGTCTTTCTCTTCTCTTATTTCCCTCAACCTTACAAAGGGTTACTGTCTTTTCTAGTGACTCTGTCATTATATGCCAAAAATCCCAGTTTAGTCATCTTGGCTTCTAGGGTGGGTTCAGGGTTGATTTCCTCTGATGCCCATTTATTTGACCTCACTCCTGGTCACCTCAAAAAACAAACTAAGGTGGGTTACAGACTGCCTGTTTGGGGCAGCATGCACCCACCCCTTTCCCCGCTGTATCGGGGGTCTCAGCTGCCAAACCGGCAGCCTCCGAGGCCCCGATCCGCCACTTTCCAGGCTGCAGGGAAGCTGCAAAAGGTCGCTTCCCCGCGGCCTGGAAAGGGGTGTCCTTGGGGCTTCAAGCCCCAAGGATACCCGGCGACGGCGGGGAGGAGGAAAATGGGGCCGCTTGGCCCCTTTCTCCTCTGCGTCGCTGGTGCAGCTGTCTGAAGGCTGCGCCCAGAGATGCAAACCCAGAAGGAGCTCCGAAACGGAGCTCCTTCCGGGGTCGCAGAAAAGGCGTCCTAGGGCGGCCCCAATACGTCACAACCGGGCCGCCTCGTTTGGAGGCAGCACAGTCGTGACGTAGTGATGGCGGCGGCCGTGTGGAACTGTCGCTGCCATTTTCTACACGCGGAGCGTGGACTAGGGTTAGGGGGGTGCAGAAGCACCGCCCCTTCCTAATCCTAGTACGCGCTCTGTGTGTACTTTCTGGCGGTCTGTAACCCGCCTATATTTTGCAAGCAATTCCTTACAAATTCTTTAAAAATTTATACTGACCTACAATGGAAATGCAATTCAGGATTCTTAGATAAACAAGTTGCCACATGCATTCATTAAGTCAAAACAGTCCCTGAATATAACAAAAAGTGAATTCTTGATATATCAGACTGTGCACCAGTGTTCTGCACTAGGTCTCTATAAGAAAACACATTGTTATATACCAGCCTCAATTAACATGGCAATATATGTATGTCAATACTCTAATGTAGCAGATCCCAACCTGTGCTCCAGGGAGCCCTTAGGGCTCTGGATGCACTTCCCAGGTGTTCCATGGCCACTCCAGGAAAATGAAAGAAATAAAAATTGAATGAAATTAAAGAATAGTAAACAAACAAACAAAAACACAACTCCTGAATACTATTAATACTATTCTAAAAATGGCTCTGTGAGTCAAAAAGTTGGGAACCTCTGCTCTGATGCTTACATTTTTATTATTTTATTACTCCATACTATATTTGTACATGCTGTTACTTATATACTCTTGATAGTTAATATTCACATATAACTGAGTTAACCTTCTTGTATTTCCACAAAATATGTTCACATAAATAAGCAATGTAATTCTTTTTTATACATGATTGGAATATACTCTCATCGCCATGTATCTGGGGTATTTTTTCCCTAATGTGCCAGGTGTCACTACAGGTTGAGTATCCCTTATCTGACATGTTCGGGACCAGAGGTGTTTTGGATTTTTTGGGATTTTAGAATATTTGCATATACACTTGGCCCTCCATTTTCATAAGGGATCCGTTCATCCCCCCCCCCTCATGAAAACAGAGCCTTGCACATATTCAAGCCCCATAGGCTAGAATGGGGTGCACCCCCCAAGTGCATGGGGGGCGCATGCCATTGAAGATAACAGAGGTTGCCCCTCCATGAAAGAACATGGATCTCAAGTCTGCGAGAAGGGAGGGGCAACTGTATATAATGAGATATGATGGCAATAGGAGCCAAATCTAAACATAAAATTAATTTATGTTTCATATATATCTTATACACATAGTATAAGATATATATGAAACAGAAAGTAACATTATACACAACATTTGTTAATGATTTTTGCATGAAATTCAGTTTGTGTACACTGAATTCTTAGAAAGCAAAGGTTTTACTGTCTCCATCACACATGTGTACAATTCTGGATTTTGGAAGTCCGGATAAGATATATTCAACCTGCATCATATTTGTGTCTATTGGCTACAAATGTTTGTCTGTTTCTTTCCTGGAAACTTTCTGCAGACCAGTAGCTAATAGCTCATGGACTGGCACCTATCTATGGATTATGACTTTGAGTAGCACTGATCCATAAAGCAAGGGGCCCAGTTTGAAGCATGTGGTGTGAGAGACACTGTGAGATAGGAGGGAGCATCTTTTAAGCAGTTTCCCTAAACTCATCTGCTATTACTACTTAAAAACCATTAGAAGGTGTTATCTTTCTGGGCAGGAGAAATCCAGAACCAAGAGAATAAAGACAAACTGTTTGTGTAGTACAGTTGTTTGAGTCTTGGATTAGGACTCTAGGAGACCAGAGTTTGAATCCCCACTCATTCATGAAAACCCACAGGGTGAACTTGGGCAAGTCACACTGTCTCAACCTCAGAGGAAGGCAAAGGTAAACTCCCTCTAAACAAATCTTGCCTAGAAAACCCAGTGAAAGCTTTGCCTTAGGGTCCCCGTAAATCGGAAATGACTTGTAGCATCATACAACAACAACAACAACTGATGTTCTTATAAGAACTAAGCAGCCTGGTAATGACAAATGGGGCTGTACAATGAAAGTTTGCATCTAGCTTCTTCACATGATGCCTCTCTGTTAGAAAAATTGAGATTCACCTTGTCATATTCATAAGACATTTAAAACTGGACACATTCTCTTCCCTAAAGGGAAAAAATGCAGATGGCATTTTGTGTCTGCTTTATTGGATCAGCTACAGTCTGCCCTCCACTGTTGAGAGGGTTAAGGGTGCAAGATCTCTGCGAAAATGGAAAAAAACATGAATATGTGGGGGAAAGTGGGATGGGAATGTGTGTGCACTCTTCTTCTCTCTCCCATGTGCATGCCCCCTCCCACCCCCACCCCCATGTCTGGTCAGCTGGGAGGGGCATGCATGCAACCTTTCCAGTTGCTCCCTCCCCCTGGATATTTTTCCCAATAACTCTTCTAGAACATGGCCACATAGCCTGAAAAACCTACAAAGAATTTAAATCCATTTTTCACTGGCCCACCTCACAAAAGAGATGGAGAGACAGCAGAAGGAATGGGGCAAAGAGGTGGACTGGCACACCTGTATGGAATTTGTTTATTTCTGCCCACCATCACCCCTCAAATAATAGTGGTTGCAAAACAAGTGTATTAGGTCAGCAATCTCAGACCTGTGCCCTCATTCAGCGAACAGGCAAACAGTACCCCTCAAGATATTGTTGGGATTAAAAACCCCATTGCCCCAATCACTGGCTATGCTGGCTGGGAGCTGGAATGCAGCAACATATGTAATACCACATTTCTATAGCCCAGCTCTAAAAATTGTTTACAATGTTTGGAAACAGTTCTGTGCCACAGGTACACTGCCAGCATTTTAGTTATGGATTCGTCTTGTTTTGGAGGTTCTGTTTTGGATCCCTGACTCCTTAATCTTCCAAATGATCCACAATCTGATAAGGAAGCTTAAATATATTTGATCAATATGCTGAAAATATAAATATGAGCCTTTATTGAATTCTAACTAACTATGCAAGGGCTGGATTATTGAAGGAGAAAGAAGACAAGGCAAAGAGAAAGATACTGTTGCAAACATTAAATAGTAGTTTGTATTCTGCAGCTGGTTATCTTTCAATATGCATTGGCCTGTGATAGAAGAGATCTATCTAGCCACCATTTAAAAATGGATGGAGCAGAGCAGATGTGCTGTGGAGCTGGAACATTGCCCTAGGCTCACATTTGTCCTCCACATGTGTGAGATTCTTTCCTCAGAAATAATGTGTTTGCTTGTACATTAAGACACCCCCATGGTCCCTGAGTTCAGTTTGCAGATATCAATCCTGAAAAATCAGTTGGAAAAAATGACAAAGAATGAAAAATGCAATTCATGAACAAGAGAATGTGTCTGTATATGTTCTGTGGGAGAATTAAATGTTTGACAACTAAAACATCACACTGAAAGTCTGTTAGAGGGGCAACAAGAGATGGCATGTAGTTGATTTGTGTGGCAAATGGAAGAGTCTGCTATTAACAGTCCTGAACCTTAATCAGGAATATTGGAGGTGGGACTGTAAATATTCTATGTTTAGACAGGTAAACTGCTGGTAGAAATGCAAGAAGGCTGGCAATGACTGGCTGCTACCAACAGCTGTGCAAGGAGGTGGAAAGTAATGGGGCTGTCATGAGATGTGGTATATGCTGGCACAAGTCTACACTGAAATTTCAATGAAAAGTAGTTTTAATTAACTAAGCAGCTGCCATTTCTAGTGTTCAGAGATTTAAAAGTGATGCCAGCAGATAGAAAGTGACTCCTCTCTTCTAAAAGGACAGACACGTGATAACAGACAAGTTTGGGAATAAACAACTGCTTCCTAATGCTTATCTGATTTCACAGCAAGAGCCATTTGCCTGTGGTTTAATATCTGAAAGTGTATAAAAAACATTTTTAGGATAGGAATCTGCCTCTGACTCTTCAAAGCTTTGTCATGCACTGCTCACACATTTTCAAATGCACCTTTCTATTCCTAAAGGCTAGAAATCTCTCTATTCGCAAATGGAAAACAATTCTCAGGTTGCTATGTTTTCTATACAGAAATACTTCCTCCACCTGTAAGATCACATGCAACAATTTGTTTATAAAGCAAATGATCCATGATCCAACTATCATCAAGGGAAGATCTTTGTCTTCCTGCACTCACAGAACTACAAAAAATGGCTACTTCCTTGCTATATGACATAGGGTAAATTTTAGGTGCTAAGTAATGTAAATTATCAGTAGCCCAGAGTACTGCTGACACATTTGACAGGGCCCTGTGAGTAGTTCTTCTCATACATTATACCAGCAGTATAAAAAGGAGACGTAAGTAAGTTTCTCCCACATTTCCTTTACTACATCCACCCCTTTTCTGTGTAATGATAAAGCAGCGGGGGGGAAGTCCACAAAACATTTGATGCAAATCAGTGAAGAGTGTTTTAGATGGTGTTTAAAGTTTTTTTAAGCTTGTTTTATCTGTTATTGTTTGCTGTACATTTCTTTTGTGGCGCTGGTGAACTGAGAGGGAATAAACAAATTCTTACATAAATATAATGACAAATACTGACCGTCTCAGGAGCAACTTGGGGTGGTTCTTGCTTTCCAAATTCTTTTCAATCAGGTCTGAAAGGAGCTGCTTGAGCACTCCGGTAGCGTACTCCATCTCACCCTGCAGAGCCGTCATGATTAAAGAGGCCACATTGCCCCGATCCCGCATGGAGAAGCTGCGTTGGGCCTCCAGGGTGCGGATGAAGGTCAGGAGGAAATGTTTTTTGTTCAAGAGTTGCCCAAAGAGGGTCAAGGACTTCTCCACATTTGCCTGGACCTGAGAGAGGGTAAACATGATTAGAGTTAAATCTACAGTATTAAAGAGCAGGCGGTAGTATCTTAAAAGTCTTTTGATAGTTCACTGAGATTAAGAAAAGGTCACGTACATGACCATGCCTACTGCATGAGAACTTAGCAACATAGATAAAGCTAAAGGTCCAGATCAGGGGTCGGCAACCTCCGGCCCGCGGGCCGGATGCGGCCTGCGGAGGCCTTTCGGTCGGCCCCTGGCTGCCGCTGCCGATTGCAGCTTTTCGTCGCTCCGGGCGCCGCCGGCCGCGTGAGACTTCGCTGCCATTTGGGGGGGGGAAATGGCGGCGGCCTAGAGGTGAAGTCTTGCGCGACCACAAAAAAGGTCATGCGAGACTTCGCCACCATTGGCGGCGGCCTCTAGGAGGCCCGCTGCGGCCGCCAGAGCCCTCGAACAGGGCTCCGATGGCAGCAGGGGGCCTCTGGCAGGCCAGTTGCCTTCGCTGGGGCCCTCCAAGAGGGCAACGGCAAAAGGGCCAGCAAAGAGGAGGAGGCCTCCAGCGCTGGCGGCCCCCTGCCTGCTTTTTTGCCGGCCTCTGAGGGGGCCCGTGGCCCCGTCAGGGGCCGGCAAAGAGGAGGAGGCCTGGCCCCCCGGAGGGTGGAAGCTCCACCCCGGCACACGGCCCTGCCCCCGGAGGGTGGAAGCTCCACCCCCCGGCTTCGGCCCCCCCAGTCGCCTGAGGGACAGCAACCCGGCCCCCAGCTCAAAAAGGTTGCCTACCCCTGGTCCAGATGGTCAGTTTTTTTATTACAACAGAGAGCAAGAATTTTACCTTTGAAGTAACTACTACCTTCTGTTTTTAATCACTAATTGTTATGTATTTTATTGAATTGTTGTATGTTATTCTGTATTGTTTCTTAAATCAGGTTGTGATCCCGACTTGATCCACCTGGGAAAGGTGGGAAAATACAAATAAATTATTATTATTATTCTCTGTGCCCCCAAATAAACACAGAATTGCTTTTTTGGAAGAAGTTGTTTCCAATCTTCATTGCGTATACTTTAAATTATCACAGGAATGCTATAAAATCATAGAGTTGGAAGGCCATTCAGTTCAGTCCTCTACCCCCCCTCACCTCCCGGTATTGGAATTTACATCTAACACATTCCTGATATGTGCCATCTTATTTCTGTTTCAAAACCTCCAATGAAGCAGAGATTAATTTCACTGCTGAACAGCTCCTACCATCAGGGAGCTCTTCCTAATGTTTAGTTGATATTTCCTTTCTTGCAATTTAAGTCCATTGGCATGGGTCCTTTAAAAAGTGCCTGACAATTCTATCTATTCAGACAATCTACCTAGATAATGAGAAATCAAATAATTAAAGACTTCCTGTATCTTGGATCCAACATAGACCAGAATGGAGAAATAAGAAGACTAGGAATGGGAAGGACAGTGATAAAAGAACTAGACAAGGTCCTACACTGAAAAGATATGTGACAGAGTACTAAAGTTAGTCCAAGTATTCCTCATGATCATGTACGGATGTGAGAGCTGGACAGTGAAGGAAGTACATAGGGGGGAAAATCAATTCATTTGGAATGTGGTGCTGGAAAAGATTACTGAGGATACTGTGGACAGTCAAAAAGACAAACAAATGAGTCCTAGAACTGATCAAGCCTGAACTCTCCCTGGAGGCCAACATGATGAAACTGAGGCCATTATATTTTGGCCACATCATGAGAAGGCATGACTCATTAGGAAAGACGATAAGGCAAGGGAAGGCAGATGGTACAAGAAAGAGAGGAAGACCTCACATCAGATGGATAGTCTCAATCAGGGAGATCACAGGCCTGAGTCTGACAGATATAAGCAGAGCAGCAGAGGACATGGTGTCTTGGTGATGTCTCATCCACAGGGTTGCCATGAGTTGGAGTCATCTTCAAGGCAATTATCAACAGTACACTTTACATCACCTTTATCACGAACTTCCTTATCAGAGTGATCTTTACTTTTACTACCATTTTATAAACCTGGGCAATTGATAATCTTCTCTTCTCTTCTACTGTGTACATAAATGCTCAGACACTGAAAGAAATTGAATATTTCATAGAATGGCTAGAGATATCTCACTACTGAAATTTCTCTGCAAATATTGGGATTTCTGTTGGTATAATCTTGTTTGGGGAGCAGCAATGATGCTGTAGGGACTGTCACCAAAGCATTCCCCACAAAGAAATCCTGATGTGACAGACAGACAGCATCAAAACTAATTTCTGGTCAGTTCCCTGTACATGTAGGCACTCACACGCATTGGATGCAAAACAGATTCTATGGCAAAATGCACATGCAGCAGTTTGGATCCACTACTCAGTGGATAGAAAGGAAATCAAGGAGAGGGACTTCCATATACAGCTGGACCTCTAGATCTTCTCAAATGTCACACTGCTTTGTAACTCAGAGTAGGGGCTAGTGGCAAGAAGCAGACTGAAAGGACTCTATTTGGTTCTGCACATTAGCTTATTTTGGGAACAGTGTTGTTGTGTTAACTGCCATTAAACTTACTTCAACTTATGGCGACCCTATGAATAAGAGACCTCCAAGTCACCCTGTCATCAATAGCCCTGCTCTGGTCTTGCATATTTAGGACTGTGGCTTCCTTAATTGGGTCTAACCACTTGTAAATGACATCTTCTTCTTTTCTTATTATCTTCCAACTTGCCAAGCCTTTGTCTTTTCTGGTGAGCCATGTCTTCTCATTATATGTCCAAAGAATGACAGTCTCAGTTTAGTTACAGTATCTTGGTTCCTAGGGGGAGTTCAGGTTTGATTTGCTCCAGGATCCATGTATTCATCTTTTTGGCAGTCCGGGGTATTTGCAGAACTCTTCTCCCGAACCACATTTCAAATGAGTTCATTTTCTACCTAACAGATTTCTTCACTGTCCGGCTTTCACAGCTTACACAGAAATTGGAAATGCAATGGCATGGACAATCCAGACTTTGGTAATCAATGATATATCTTTAAACCTGAGTAACTTGTCTAGTTCCTTCATAGTTACCCTTCCAACAGGGTTTGGTTCAGTTTATTCTCTGAACTTTCCACTTTAATGGAGGAACAGAGAAAACCTCAGTAGCCAAATACAAAGGTTGCCTCAATTGTAATGGAACTGTGAAAATACAGAATCCATTCACAGGCTCATTGGACTACTGAGTTCTGCAGATCTAATGCCAAACAAACACATGAAGACCAATCTTATTTCTTTAAAGTTTTCATTTCACATGACACTTGTTTCACAGCAGATATTTGAAACCGTTTCTTTTTCTCTTGTTTAGTGCTTGTAAAGCATATTAGAGCCTTACATATCACAGGCTGAACATGCAGGGTATTTTCATGGGGGCAGGGGGAATCCCAATATAAAAACCCCTTTCTCCCACACTTTGCATTCATAGAGGGACTCTCGCTTTATAGTTTTCTTTTTTAAAAAAATCAAATTCCGTTGGGCACTCTCTTTCTTTGGTTTTCCCTAAATAAGAAGAGTTGCCAAAATACTGGATTTGGCTGGAGACTAACTACCAGATTTCTCCTGGATATATCTGAGCACAGCAAACAACTCTTGCAGGAAATTGTGATCTTCTGCACTTTCTACATATGGCCCTAAATGTTACCATCTGTCCCTACGATTAATAATTGCACTTGCAGCAAGCCTGGTTCTGTTTCACTGGGTTTTACAATCTAGAAAAGAGCTTTCCCTCCATGTCCATACAGATCTTCTTCTGGCAGTGAAGGTTACACAGCCCTCAGATGTTGCTGCTCACAGCAGCTCTCATAGCAGCCCTTTTGCCCAAATTGGGGTGAAAGATTCTCCAGACATGAAGCATAGGCTGAACTGTCACTTCTGACTAGATTGTCACACCTACAAAGAGTAAAGGTTAGAATTATTTAACTTGCTTAGGTGCCTCGATACTCAGGAAATTCTTGAGCAGAGAAAAGAAAGGGGGCGGGGGAGAGTGTCATCCATCTAGGTTTTTCCCCCCTCTTGGGCAAAGTAGAAGCATTTCACATATATATGCACATACACACATATTACAATAACATTTCCAAGGGATGTTTCTCACCAGCATCTACCGAAAATGGTTACTACCAGCTGAATGCTCACAATCTGAAACAAAAGCTTTGCCTGTTTGCCATTATCATAAAATAGTAACATAAACCCAGCTAGTGATAACAGGATAATCTGCACACCAGGTGTTTGAAAAAGACTAAAATGTTGGATATACACACTAGCTATGCTTCTAGTGACTCTTCTACAGACATCTTTTGATTTTACATTAGAAATGAGGATTCAGAAGCCAAAATAACTCATACTTGTAAAAACTCATCCTTTCTGAATCTTCAGACTACCATATGGGTATGTATCATATTGGGACAAACTGGGCCATTTCTCAGGGATTCAAGTTTCATTCCTGGTGAAAAAGACTGAGTTCACTGCACTAGAGCAACACAGCTAGTGGCATACATGAGAGCAATGCTGGCCTATGTCTTTTGGGGTGGAGGGATGTGATGGAGAAATTCCGTATCGCCTTTGCACAATGAGCATGTAGTGGGTGTGGGGAATGGCACAGGAGTGTCTGACAGTATCCATATACTCAGATGTACACCAATGCCATCTTCTGGAGGATCCCTGGGAAGTCCTGGAAGATTATGGTGTTATTGTGCATCTGGCTATACAGCTGGGGTTTGCTTCCTGGACCACCTGTAGATACCAAAACCAGTGGCTACTCAAGTCTCATAGGCCCCTTTCACACTAGTCCCTTTGTTCTGAGTAGATTCAGGCAGATCTGTTCCTCCAATACCGAATAAGTTTAGAATTGATGTTCCCACTACCTTTACCCTGATCAAACCTCCCTGGTGCAATTTAACCCAGTTGATGTTCACTCGATTTAAGAGTGAGCCTCCTTATCAATCATAAAAACATAGAAATGTAGAGTTGGAAGAGACTGCAAGGGCCATCCAGTCCAACCCTCTGCCTTGCAGGAAATCACAATCAAAGCATGCCCATCCAGCCTCTGCTTAAAGACCTCTAAGGAAGGAGACTCCACTACACTCCGAGGAAGAGTGGTCCACTGTCGAACAGCCCTTACTGTCAGGACATTCCTCCTAATGTTGAGATGGAATCTCTTTTCCTGGAGCTTGCATCCATTGCTCTGGTTCCTGCTCTCTGGAGCAGCAAAAAACAAGCTTGCTCTTCCCTCAATGTGACACCCCTTCAAATATTTAAACAGGGCTATCATATCACCTCTTAAACCTGTTTTCTCCAGGCTAAACATCCCCAGCTCCCTAAGTCATTCCTCATAGGACATGGTTTCCAGACCCTTCACCATTCTAGTCGCCCTCCTTTGGGAATGAATGCTGAATAATATGCAAGAGACTCATTTCTCAATGTCCTTTTTGAATTGTGGTGCCAAGAACTGGACACAGTATTCCAGGTGTAGCCTGATGAAAGCAGAATAGAGTGGCACTATTACTTCTCTTGATCTAGATACTATACTTTTATTGATGCAGTCTAAAATGGCATTGGCCTTTTTAGCTATCGCATCGCACTGTTGACTTATGTTCAACTTGTGGTCTACATGGGCTCCTAGATCCCTTTCACATATAGTCTCGTTCAGCCAGGTGTCCCCCATTCTATATCTGTGCATTTCATTTTTTTCGCTCTAAGTGCAGTACCTTACATTTCTCCGTGTTGGATTTCATTTTGTTAGCTTTAGCTCAGCTTTCTAGTCTATTCAGGTCATTTTGAATTTTGATACCATCCTCTGGAGTATTAGTTACTCCTCCTAATTTGGTGTCGTCTGCAAATGTGATACGTATGCCCCCAATTCTTTCATCCAAGTCATTGATAAAGATGTTGAGTAACACTGGCCCCAGGACAGAGCCCTGTAGGACTCCACTGGTCACTTCTCTCCAGGATGAAAAGGAGCCATTGTTGAGCACCCTTTGTGTTCGGCCAGCCAACCAATTACAAATCCATGTAACAGTTATGTTGTCTAGCCTACAATTTACTAGCTTGTTTGCAAGAATGTCATGGGAAACCTTGTCAAAGGCCTTACTGACATCAAGATACACTATATCCACAGCATTCCCTTCATTTACCAAGCTAGTAATTTTATCAAAGAAAGAGATAAGATTTGTCTGGCATGACTTGTTTCTCTAAAAACCGTGTTGACTTTTTGTGATTATGGAATTGCCTTCTAAATGTTCACAGACTCTCTGTTTAATGATCTGCTTTAGAATCTTTCCTGGTATTGATGTCAGACTAACTGGATGATAATTGTTGGGATTCTCTTTTTTTTCCTTTTTGAAGATGGGGACAATGTTTGCCCTCTTCCAGTCTACTGGGACTTCTTCTGTACTCGAGGAGTTTGCAAACATTATTGCCAATGGCTTCGATACTACATTAGCCAGTTCTTTTAATACTCTTGGATGTAGTTCATCTGGTCCTGGAGACTTATATTCATTTATATTAACAAGGTATCCCAGTACTATCTCTTTACTAATTCTGTGCTAAATTTCCGCTATTCTGTCCTCTGCTTTATTTTCCTCAGGTTGAGCATCTCTTTCTTTTTCTGAGAACACTGAAGCAAAGAAGGTGTTGAGTAATTCTGCCTTTTCTCTGTCCCGTTAGCATTTTGTCATCTTCTCCTTGCAGTGGTCCTATCGCTTTCGACCATTCCCGTGGTTTTTTTGTTCTGTCAATCAAATGACATGCATATTCACGTCCGCTGTCATCAATGGTGATGTGTCGTTAGTATCTGCTGCAGCCATTTTTTGTCAACTGCATAGGTGCTTGGAGTCATTTTATCAATCACATTCGATCATTCTCATGGTTTTTTTTTAAAAAATCTGACAGATTATGTGCATCCAGTCAATTTGGGAACACAAAGCACCAATGGCCCCGCAAATTAGTAATATTGCAGCCGTATGGAAAGTACTGTCTGAGGATGGAATGGGGAGTGGCACCCTGAAAGAGTCAACACACAAATCCCAGACATCGTATATTCTGTCAGTGAAAAGATTAATAATAAAAATACATGTCACCCAAATGACCACCCTAAACCCTTCAGATGCATGCCTTGTTCATAAAAATGGCCCACAAAGCCAGGGTGAAGGAGAAGAGAAAATCCTTTTCTGAAAACCTCCTGAGTCAGAAATGGGCAAACTGTGCTCCACCCATGTTGTTGGTTTACAACTTCTAGCAGCCCTAGACAACATAGCCAGTGCCAAGGTATGTTGGGACTTGTAGTCCAATTCACCCATCCTTGTTTTAAATGTTGTTCCCCTTTATAACTGATAGCTGCAACTACCTCTCCAAAATTTTCCAGGCTACATACTTGCAAGTTTCATCTAATGCTGTCAAGTAATAAAAAAGCTGTGGGCATTTCTGCAAAAAAATCCAAAGACTTGAAAGACAGCAAGTACAAAGATCCCTGCACCTCTTTGTCAGATATTTGGCAGGTTTAATAAATTAAAAAGAAGCTTCCTTTCCAATGTTAAATTGAAAATTTACCCAACTCCAACAGGGGACAAAATGTGCAGTTGTTACATGATTCCCCCATGATAATTTACTGGGGAAACACACAAAGCTTTGGATGAAGTTCTGCTCCAGCTAGAAAAATAAGTGCCTGGAGTTAAATCTATTTCATTTTTGAAGAATCAAAGGAAGATACAAATAGACATTTGTATATCCCTAGCTCCCTGTTACACTTATAATGTAAAGATCTTAACCCTTTCCTATCAGTCAAAATTGCTCCCCAAAGCTCACCACTGCCCATCTACAAAGAAAAAATAGAGCTCAGAAAAGAAGAGGGCTCAGAAAAGTGTTTGTTTTTTTTTTCAACACCCAGAATCCTCCTGCCACCAAGGACTTTACTGTTGTTTAAAAAGTGACGTTTCCAAGCTCTGGCACAGAACAAAGAGACATGAGAATGGAATAAGCTGTTTGGAGAAAGGCATGCATGTCTTTTAACTAGCAGTTATCTTGGGTGTTCCTAAACAGTATCTGAACACACAGATTCTAATGTTCACTTCTTCACAAATTTCACAGATGGCTTTGCACAAGGCTACTGTCCAAAATTTTCACTGATCAAAATTAAGCACCATTCTTTACTTGCTCAAAAGCCATGGATCAGGTGGCACATTCCTACCTGGGCAGTGTGCTCCACAAAGTGAGTGACAATAAGGTTGGAAATTGGTTCTGTCCTTAACATGAACCATCTCATTCGAATAGCACATAGCAGGGTGTTGGTGGTTGCAGTAGCATCGGTACAAAACATCTGTAACATAAATGATCTCAGCAGGCTTGGCTTACCATCTACAACTCTGAAAGCAATAAAGCAAAGTTCTTCTTCCAAACAGTCACCCTCTCACCCCCACTTGCCACCAACCCCTCCCACTCTCTTACACTTGTCCTCCTTTTTCTGTGATTATGAGCAGATGAAAATGAACAATAAAGAATTAAAGATTTAATCAGGCTTTACATCTGCACAAAAACAGTGCAACAACAACGTCAGCACCCAAAGAGAGGAAGAGCTGCTAATGGCTGCACTTGCACTTGGCTCTGCATGAGCATTTTTTGCATGCATGTGCACGTAGCTGGGAGAAGGAAGAGTGCGGGGAGACCAGACATTTTTTCCTAGTCATTTGCAATAGCTAGCATTAAACTCTTCAAGTTGTTTCTAATTCAGCTGACAAATTGACACAGACCTACACTATACTGGAATTTGAAAATCGTACTTGGTCTGTTTAATAGAGGGTTTCCTCTCAAGTTTCATTCTCCCAACCAAACATAAATGTTTTTGCTGGAATTAAGACTATGGGGAGAGAGGCCCTTTACACCCTTTGTTTAAGGAGCTCCCAAAGCTTATGCAAGATTACTCATTGCAGTTTGTATTTCAAAGTTTTGCCAAACCTAACCAATATGGGAATGTTATTATTCCATCTTCCAGGAGACTGGCCCATGTACTGCTGCCAGACCATGCTAATTCATCCCTATTTATCTTCTGAAGAATAAAATGAAAACTTGAAATAAATGGGAAACATCAAAAACCACAAATAGCAAATGCACAGAAAATATAATAAGGTAAAACAGATCCAAGCATTAATCATTTTGGTGTGAAATGCCAACTTCAGTCACTTTGGTGTTTCATGCTGAAATGTTTCATGCTTGGCTGTCTCCTTACATTTTATTTAATAATTTTTATGAGCATTTGATCATTGTAGTTTTTTGTTATTGTCCAGAAGATTGGAGGCACATGCCCTGCATCACTAATGCATTGATTAAAAACTGGGAATGCAACTTATTTGGATTACAAAAATTTATGAATGGACAACATACACCGAGTTCCAATATGAGGGAATAGGGTTGTAAGACAACGGTTCTTAACCTGTGAGTTGCGACCCCCTTGGGGGTCGAACGACCCTTTGACAGGGGTCGCCTAAGACCATCGGAAAACAGTAGCAAAATTACAGTTATGCAATAGCAATGAAAATAATTTTATGGTTGGGGGTCACCACAACATGAAGAACTGTATTAAGGGTCACGGCATTAGGGAGGTTGAGAACCACTGATCTAAGAGAATTTTCTGATAATGGGAGCACTAATCTCCAGAGCCTGCTGTTGGTTAGTTTTACAGTTTTGTTCCATTTTTACCTTGTTCTCATACTACTAATTTAAAGTCCTTGTTTCCTGGCTGCTTGTGCCCCCTCCAAATAATTAGGAAGGTAATGACAGGCAGAGTGTGATCACAACAAAATAACTGCCAAAAGCCTGAAACACAGATGGGCCAAAAACCTCTAGCATATTCCAGAGAGGATAAAAGCAAAATTCACAATTCAGAAGCTTGGATTTCAGACTACCCTTGCAGAGTAAATCTGTAATCCACAAAGGATACACTTTCTGGTATCATAGTATGCACTCAAAAAGAGAGGTGGGGGGAAAGCAAAGATCTCTTTAAGATAAAATCTTTACTAAGCAACACTAATATGTAGCAAAAATACAGAATGAATTTACCCATCATCCTAATGCTACTGCCCCATCTAACGCATGCATAAACATAATGAAAATTAAATAAACTGAAGTTGCTCTAAAATCTATGTAAATCATTTTACATAGATTTTAATCTGCCTTTAGGCCTTTGCTGAGTATTAAGAGTATACATTTCTAGAATTTAGGATGCCTTTGGCTACCAGTCTAATAATACACCTCAATAGGTACACCAGAACTTGTTCTAGGGTTGGACCTATTTTGAATGTAGTGGTATCACTTCAGTTAATAAGAGACAGGATTCTTCTGTACACCACAGATTAAGCACCAGAAAAAACTTTCTGTGCTTAAATTAAATTATCACTATCAGTAAAACATATAAACATAATGGTTTCTCCCAAAACAGTTCCTATGTGGATGCTTTATTCCTAAAGCAATGTTTGGATTTTAAAAGGATTACCTTTTTTGTCAAGTGAGCATGTAGTAGCAGAATACTGGGGAATAACTAGAAGCTATGGGGCTGGCTAAAATAACAATCTTGAGAATACAGTCGGCCCTTCTTATACACGGATTTTTTATACACGGATTTAAGCATACACGGTTTGAAAATGTTCCAAAAAAGTATAAATTTACCTTGATGTTCCATTTTTTATTAGGGACACCATTTTGCTATGTCATTATACTTCATGGGACTTGAGCATACACGGATTTTGTTATACACGGGGGATCTTGGAACCAAGCCCCAGCGTATAACAAGGATCCACTGTACTGGAGACACTTTTGTTTTTATTTTATTTTTTTGCATTTCAAGTGGAAACTTCAAAACTAGAAGGGCTGTGAATTTTTAATTTTTTAAGAAGAAATCAAGTGAATTAAGGATCCACACAACGCATTTGATGTTACATTCAATCTGAAATTCTGTGCACAGTGAACAGATTAAGGTGTAGTAAAATGAAAGCATTTCCCTCTAAAGCATTATTTTAGAATAGAAATTCTCTTATATATTGAGAAATGCTTGTGTTGGTTAAACCATGTTTTTAAAACAACAACAAGAGATTATGAACGTTTAGTGGCTTGTGAGAATGTTCTTTAAAAATAGGTTCAATTAGTAGATGTCCATCCTAACAATGTGAAAAAAATGGTGGCTAAAGCAAGTTAACACGCAATTACTTCTGAACGGGCAAGGCAAAAGACACAAGCAGTTGATGATGGGAATAAACAGATGTCCCCAATCTAGAGCAAAAGAAAGGGGCAATAATTTATTACAGATCATTTAAGGAACCTAGAATAGCAGAGTGATTTTGCCCTGCCAGATAACATCCTTACAAGACAGGCCCTGGTTAATCTAAATTAACCTGGTTAATCCCAGGAATACCTTTCCAAAACTGTTAAGGGACCACCAACAGTTTTCCGGACTGAAAAACCACCATAAAAGAAAGGATGGATAAAGTGGATGGTGAAAGCAGATCACAGAAGCAATGCCTGTGCTAGGCTACAATAGATAGCCTTTGTGCATTCATTGAAAAGCACTTGATTCTTTGTTATAAATAACTGCATCATGTTCTGAAGCTGATTAGGTCTCCTAAATATGTTCTGAAACCCATGTCAACATTAATTACTCTGCAAGGTCAGCAATGGGGGGAAGATAAGGCCAACCCTCACTTCTCCAATCAAGAACCTTGCTGCACAGGAAAATGAGAAGCCAATTTTTGCACAATTGCTTGCACTAAATTAAGCGAACATTGTAAGGGCGGACAAAGGGAGGGGAAGCCAGTCTGGGGGGAAGGGAAAGATTAGACTACACTGGGGAAATAGAGAGCTAGGGAGCCTGATGATGTCAAGCAAGTCTTTTGGAAACGAGTGGCTGGTCATGCATCAAACAAAACCAATTGAATAAACCAAGTGCTGCAGAAAATGACAGCAGCAATGATATTAGTATAAATATTGATATGAATATCACTGTGTGTGATAGCCACACAGTGCTGACCCAAAACTCATTTTTACTCATGCGGAAAGCTCATATGGAAAGTGATTCCATGCTAGCATGTTGACTCTTTCATTCAGAATGTAAAAAAACTCTTTCTCAATCAGTCCAGGTAACTATGCAATACTGTTTCTCTCAGTGGCCAACTAAATCCCTATGGGAAGCCCACAAACTGGAAAGGGGGTCAACAGTCTCCTCTCTCAGTTGCCTACCTACAATCTTTATTCAGAAATATGTTGCTTCTGACCTTGGAAATAGGATAGTCAGGACTAGTAATGCCTTTGACAGCCTTATTCTTCATTAATGTGTTGATTCCTCTTTCAAAGCAATTTAGGTTGATGGCCTATATTTTGTGGTAGAAAATTCTGTTTCAATTATGTGCTGAGAAACAAGGTAATTCTTTTCATTCATTTTGAATCTCCTGCCAGTATCATTGGATACTCCTAGTTCTAGTGTTACAAGACACTGGACCAGAGGTCAATAACTTGCAGCCCTTCAAATATTGTTCGGCTGCATTGTTTATCATCCCTCGCTAATTGTAATCTCTGATAATGTTCATGGGCACTGACCAACAACATATGGAAGATCAAAACTAGTTCATTCTTACATGTAAACCACCACTGACCTTCAGTATCATGCAGAAGGGACCTCTAATGTATATTTTCCATTTAGAAGGGTGCCACTAGATACAATGCCCCAGACCTACAGCTTTCAGTTACATTCACAGAAGAGGTCCTCTGTAGACCAAATGTCCATGAATCAAGAGAAACATTTTCCATGCTTAGAGGTGAAGCACATAGTCAATAGATCAACCAAGTACAAATTCCTGGAGGAAATTCTTTATAGAATGAGAAAATACAACCAGCCCTCTATATCTGTAGATTATTTATTCATGGATTCAACCATCCATAGCTTGAAAATACTAAAAAAATATAAATTCCAAAAAGCACATCTAGATTTTGCCATTTTATATAAGAAACAATATTTTACTAGGCCACTGTATTTAATGGGACTTGAGCATCCACAGATTTTGGTTCTGGAACCAAATGCCTGCAATACCAAGAGTCCAGTGTATTCAGTGCCAGAATTCTGATAAGAGATATACACATTTAACAAATGAAAAAGACGGACCTCTCAGTGGTGCTACAAGACAAAGGCACAAGCATCAGAAGAAACTGAGCAATTTAAGACTTACCAAGCAAGCCTTTTTTACGGGCTATATCAAAAAATTTCAAGCAAAACATTGAGTGATTCCGACACTACAAGGCTACAAAAGCACAGGAGGTACTCTCCACAGTACAGTACAACAATGCTTGTGAGGGTGAGGAACCAGCATTTTCCCCCTAATGTGCCAGAAACTGGTACCATATTTGTGCCTACTGTCTACAATTATGTCACCAGTTCATGGGCCACCACTTTGAGAAGCACTGGAGTGCAAGACACTCCTGTAGTAAGTTGCTTTTGTTGTTGCCATATGTCTTCAAGTCATTTCCAATTTACGGAGACCCTAAGGTGAACCTGTCACAGGATTTTCTGGGGCTGAAAAAGTGTAACTCACCCAAGGTCACTCAGGGGGCTTCCATGGCTGAGTAAGCGAACTCTAGTCTCCAGAGTCCTAGTCCTATGCTCAAACCACTACACCATGCTGGCTCTCCTGTAGTGTATAGGTATTCCCAAATACGGTAGTTTTCCCACTCTGTTTTTCTGTAGGTCAAGTCACTGCAATGCTGCCACGCCTATCAAGTGAACCCATTCACATGCAGATACATTTACTGTAAGAAAATGTTTCTGTTGATGGGGTTCAGTTTCATTCTGCTACTCCTTGTTTAAAATCCTACTTATTTTGAGCTGCTTAACAGCAAAACTGCCGCTTGCCCTTATGCTTATCGAGTCCTTACTCCCCAGTTTGCTCCTGTTCTTTCTAACCCTTTTTTTAAATAAAATGTTCCTCTATTGCAAGCATTGCAATACAGTTACCAGTTTCTACATTTCACAGGATATATCCCATAAGTCATTTACTAATGAACTTGCAGCTAATTTCCAAAATCCTCTTATACAGTATATACTTTTTAAAAACTTTTTTTCTAACCTAAACACTGAATACCATTTCAAAAAATTCAGCCTTCATTTTCTAATTCCTATCAATCAACATCTTTCAAGAACTGAAATGACCAGGTACAGACAAATGGCTCACATAGCAACTAAGATAATAATTAGAAGGACAAACATGATATTGCTTTGGAATTAAAGAAATATTAGGATAGCAGAAACAGCACAAAATTTAGTGTAATTCAATAATGATTATTGAAGCTGGAATTGTTAAAATCTTTCTAAAGCCACTAACTTGCCAGACGGCCTTGCTCACAGAGGCTGGATGGCCATTTATTGGGAGCGGGAGGTTGGACTGGATGACCATTGTGATCTCTTCCAACTCTATGAATCTATGAACTCAATGATTCTTAAGTCCATGAAACTGGAGTGTCAAGTGCCAGCAATTTACTCTTAAGTTCTTGTGAAAATGAATAAAACAAGAACTGCATAGCACTCCTCAGGCTGAACATACTATAAGATGTAACAACAACATGGAAAAACCTGTACCTGTTGCTATCAATTCTAACCAACAGAATTCTGATTTGGTTCTGGAACCACTTATCACTCATACCCTCTTACTAATGAGTATCTCATACATGACCATATTTTTCACATTATTATTTTTCAGCAGTCCGTAAATCTACCCTAAAAAGCTACTGTGACCTAGCATTTGGGAAACTATTATTAGATTGGCCTCCTCCACAACTTGGGTGGTTTACCATCATGTCCTGTGTCAAAGGAAATGGCCACAAACAGCACACCAAGCAATTCATAAGATTATGTAAGCATTAGATTCTTGACTGTGCTTTCCTTGGTAGCAAATTCTGAGGGGGTGCCAAGTGGGATTAGTGGAACAAGCTTTATTAATCTTTCCTGATGATCTGTCTGGGTACATCAGTATATCCAAAATCAGAAAGGCCTCAACAGAAGAGAAACCACAACAGGGTGTGGTCTATCACCTCAGAATAACAGATGCCACTCTTTTCCCCAAGGTTATAAACTTGCAAAACTTAAGAGAGTAATATAACTCAAAGTGAAACATTATCCAAGCACACACACACATACACACAGTACCACACCTCCATTTCCTTCAACACAGGATGGTCTTCTATTCCAGGGAAAAGAACTCTCATGGCGTAGGTGCGATAATCCAAGAAGGGAATTCCAGCTCCATCCAAGTCATTGGTCAATTCATGGATGTCAGTCTGCAACTCAGCAAATGCTGGCAATGAAAGAGAAGATAAAAGTAAAGAACACTGATGGACCATTCCCAACTTGCCTTATTTATTAATAACCTTCAGGACAAAATCTATTGTAGGTCCTTGGGCATCTTTAAGAATATCTTCAGCTTTATTGAACAACCAACACAAATTAGATCCACATTAAATTAGAAGCTTTTCATCCCACAATGTACATGGGGGTGGGGGTGGAGCAGAAATGTAGAGAAATAACCTATAATGGTTTATTTGGTGTTACAGAGATATAGCAGAATAGATATCTTAGAAGACGTGAACTGAAGAAGCTAAACTGGAAAAGATCTCTCCGATGTCATTTAGTTCAACCTCTCGACACCAAAAAAATAGATGGCAGGCAGGTGTTAGGCCTGCAGGCTACTGCTTTGGCACAGAATTATCTTTCAGCCTGTGCATATAAAAAGCCAGGGAGAATGACAACACAGGCAGAATTTTATTTTTTATTGTTTGAGACCACTGCAGAAGAGGAAACAGACTAAAGACACAAGAATGTCCTCACTGCATGTTGATTTCATATCTTGTAGATGGAACAACCATTTGGTTATCTAGTTTTCAACTGGGATGGGAAGAAGGAGCAAGACAGAGAAATGCCATCCTATACCTTTAATTGCATCTACAAGGGGAAGCAGGTTGTTTGTGTACAAGTTCTACTGCTGTACAAGGTAGGAAAGGAAGGCAGATGAAGCGAGAAAATCAAATTAATGGCACTTTAAAAGGAAGCTAGAAGCGGCAGAGGGCTGTAGGCTGATCAGTTTGATGAGAAAATACAAACCGTCAGCTTGAAAGGCACACTATCTTATCTGTAACTAGTGGGACTAGAAAAGAGAAAAGGCAGAGAAGATATTGCAGCTTTTAATTAAAAGCAGATCCTTTTATCTCCCAGCTGTGGAAGACAAGGCAAAAAATCTCCTCCACACACTTCCTCCCTCCTTCTCCAATCCTCTCTGTCACTATTTCTATCTACAGGGCTATTTTTTACACTTCCCTCTTTTTTTTTTATTATCTCATTTTAGGTGCCCGCTTCTGTTGCAGCCTCTGGGCCAAGTTGGAGTTGGCAGGGTCACAGCCCCAGGCACTGGCTTGTGGCGATAATGGGCAATTAGGTTTTATCAGCAGGATCAGAGGCAGCATTCTGTCCAATTTCTCAGCATCTGTCTGTCACATAATGAGACCCACAGCCTTTTGCAGGCAGGCTTCTCCTCTGCTTTAAAACTTTTCCTCTTAAATTCTCTCTAAGTTCCTTCCAACTGTACCAAATAAAATTCAACCACTGTCAACAGAACTGCTTCACCTGACCCCAGCCTCCTTCCAAAGAACCCATGAAAGAGGAAGTGAAGCATCCAAGATTGCAAGCACAATGCAGTGCCAGAAAAAGGCATGGATGATTGGGCTGCAGGATCTACCTTGTTTTTATGTTTTAAATCTAAATTTTATGTGACGTGAAGATGTGGCTCATTCCTCTGACTCATATGTCTTGCTAGAATTGGGGAAGCTGCAACATTATTGATCAGGAGAGACCAATTCATAGGTCTATCGCCTGATAACACCCAATCACATTGTCCTGAGAAAATATATCAATGACTGTCCAAAGAGGCAGGACTTATTTTAAATGCACCATAACTCCTCCATTACATATAACAAGAGGTGGATGGCTTGGCTGTTTCTCTTCATCCATCATCATCCATGCCTTTTTCTGGCACCGGTGACAGCATCCGGCACAGCACCTGAGAGTAGCATGACAGAGGGTTGAGGACAAGTTGTGCAGCACAAACATAGCTCAAGTCCCTAATTCTTTGTTGTCCCTCTTATCATCTTCTACCAGAGGCAGCTGCCCAATTCTGCCTAGTGACAGGACTGGCCCTGTAAGGAAGCCATTAGTAATGGTGAAATCAGCAATAGTTTGAAGGGTCATATAAGATGGGGCTCAGCTGCTACCTCAGTCTGGGGCCTGGAGAGCCAAGGCGGGGCCCATGAATATCGAATAGCACCCTGCCTCGAAAAACATTTTAGCAAATTCAAACATATGAAAATCATTTTAAGGTCTACTATGTCTCCAACCTTGATGATTTAGCAAGACTGAATAATGAAACACGTATTGGCACAGAAACTGATTTTCATAGTATTATTAGAAATTTTGTAGATAAAAAAAGCTCATTTGATTAGTTGATTAGGCTTATCATTGCTTTGTATAAAGTATAAAAGTATATTGTTATCTGGTCATTCTGATGCACAGTGAATAAAACATTTATGAAACTTTGCCAATGGCCATATTCAGAGTGTGATTAGCCATCATGTTCAATTATGCTTTCATAGCCATACACCAAAAGCTATCTACATTGTTCCTGTTTTATCATCACCATATTTTTGCTGCAAAGCAGAAAAAACTACACTCCAAAATTTCATGTTACACCATTATCTTCATTGAAAAGACTTAACTGATGATCTGAGATCCATTTGGACCTTAAATCTTCAGTGTTGAGAGGAGCTCTCCTTAGGGCCTAAAATTTGCCTTGCAAAATTTTTCACAGGCTACATCTAGTTTGACACTGCTTTAAGTACCATGGGACAATGTTATGGAATTCTGGGATTTGTAGTTTTGTGAGATACTTAGCCTTTTCTGTCAGAGCGCTCTGGTGCCACAACAAACTACAAACCCCACAATTCCAAGATGAAATCATGATGGTTAAAGTGGTGTCAAAGTACATTAATTCTGTAGTGTGGCAGAAGCTTTGGAGGCTCTGATAGTTAGAATCCAGCACTCTTGTTATTAGGTCCATTCTTATCCCCCTCTTCCTTCACAGAACTTGTGGTAATCTGTAAGATTTCTCCACCTTTTAAGGTTTTTAAGAATTATTGTATTATTAGTATTTTTAATTGCTGTAAACATGGAAAAAATAATCTAATGAGCATGTAATGAATACATTTTATCTTCACCAGCAATCCTGTTAGACAAAGTAGACAAAGGGATAGTGACTGAGCTAATGTCCTCCAATTAACATGCTTAAGCAGGATTTAAGGGGGGCAGGCTTGACTAGGGGCTTGAATATGTATCTTCCAGTTCTTAGTCTGAATCTGTAAACCAGAGGTGAAGAACCTGTGACAAATGAGATATTAAGACTTCAACTTTCCCCACATCCACTCAGCATAGCCAATGGTATGGCATGATGAGAATTCATCAGCAGATCAGCAACAGCGAAAATAGATCAGCAACAGCTAAAGGGCTATAGGTCGCTATACTATGGAAGTCTATGCGATATTTCAGCAAAGAAAACACTAGCTATTTAAGCGAGCAATTTTCTCTAATGCTTTGCAAAAACAGTCAGTGCAGCCCCTCATCAATTTTTTAAAAATGATTTTCTGTTGGTAGATAGATAGATAGGTAGATAGATAGATAGATTGATAGGGTGACAACTGGAGAAAACAAAATATTGGCTAGCCTTATTTTACCCTGCACCAACCCAGTTCCATCAAACAACTGAACACTGGCCTAAATGTCACTTCCAGGCCACCACACATGTCCACCCTGTCACAGTTGGCCATCCCTGGTGCAGAATATTCAATGTGGACAGACCAATCCAGGTCCTAGTGTATGGAGCTTATAAACTGGTGCGGAACAAAGAGTGAAAAATGCTATCTATTGAAAAGACAAGATAGATCTAGAAGTTGAGGGCTGCTGCCAAGCTGAATTCAGTGTGTGCAACCCAGAAGTGAGAAAAGAAAAAATAGCTTGGTGTGCTCACCCTCCTTGCACTCCAAGGCAACACGCGACTCCAAGTTGTCCATCTGCAGCTGGAGACGTTTGAGTGTGCGGTCAGCATCTCGGGACTTCCGCTTGTATGCAATGAGAACAATGATGATGATAAGCAGGAGAAGACCCCCACCCCCACCAATACCAATGATAGCTGGCAAGGTCAACAGGTTGTCTGAGTAAATCTGCAGTGTCCCTGGGGAGAACTCAAATCCTCCAGCTTTGATCTGGGAGGGAAAGGGAGAGAGAAAGAATAAACATAATCAACTAGGGCCACCTTATTGCAAAGAAAAACGTTTACATTCTTATCCAATTTTGATGCAGCCGAGTCAATTTTAATTCCCTTCTGCGTAGAAGCATAAATAAGATGACAATATTTGCATACTGGGTGGTTGAGTTCTCAGCTATCAAGAGAAAAGTGATGCCTCCAAAGCACTGATAGATTCTCATCCTGTTTATTAAAAGAAAGACAAGGGCATGGCAGGAAAAGACACAGATTAAGATCCATACTTAGGAATGTTGTTAAGGGAGCAGTTTCCTCAAAATGCAAGATCTGATGCCTACATGGGTGATGTGATCAGATCCAGCTTTGAACAGCATAATGACAAGGAGCAATGTTGAAAAGCTTCTTAATAACTGCATTTTAAAGTATATATTATTCAAAACAGATGCAAGGCAATTATTAAAGTGTCCATATCCAGTTATAAAATACTGAGTAAGAAATGGTTTCTAGAGATGCTCCTCTACCAGTATATATTGTGAATTCAGCACATATATAGTCTTGCGGAAACTGCAGGAAGAACAAGGTGGGGGACAATCTCTTTCTGATATTTTGCCCAATGCCCAATACTCTAAAATCTGTTATGGAGCAGGCTTTCTCTGCTGGGAATGGTACCAGCATTTAAAACTTTTCCAGCTTGTGGGCTGTTCTATCCTGTTGCCATAGGAGTTGCAGAAGCTATAATATCAGTAGGAAAGGAACACTTGCTACATAGAATAGCTCATTGATGATTATACTAGCAATAGAACAGAGGCTCCCTGCCACACAGCATACTCATTATAATAGTTATTCCAATCTTACTAGCTGCATCCCCAGTATCTCCTAGTTAGCAGCAGATTTTGGAAGGAAACAAATGCATACATGGGGAAAGACAATGGCCAGGCACTGCAGGGCTAACTCTCATTGCTTGGCCAAAGCACTGGAAAGAAATTAGATGGGATGCAGACATGTGCTGGTGCACTGCCGATGCCTTCAAGGAGCAGGCAGCGTGTTTGATGTCTCATTCAAAGAACATTATAATAACAGATGGCATGCTAAGTGCATTCCCTGATGGATGAGATGCCTGAAGAAGGGAATGTTTGGGTCCCTTTCAAATACTGAAGGCCACACAGAGCACTAGAGTGAGTCAGAACTGCTGCGCTGCAGCCTAATGAGCAGCTAATCCTTCTTAACACTTTCAGAAACTGTTGAGTGGAAGCAGAGAACAGGTAAATAACAAGTTTGCTTTGAGGTGTAATAAAATTTTCTTTTCCCTTCTAAGGTGAAAAAAAACCTAAACCAAGTAACTAGCTTATGACACAAAAATTGATGCACAGTGGGGAAAAAAACCCTGTTAGTCTTTAAGATGCCATAAGACTTATGTTGTTTTTGCTGCAACAAACTTGGTTGGCTATGTTTCGGGACTACATGAGGCTCTTTCAGCATAAAAGAAAGAAAGAAAACACACACCAGGTGGATAGTACCATGCTGTCAAAGCAACACAAAGCACAAATAGGGGTCATGCCTGACACACTTTACCGTCACTTTATGTTGTCCTGTAAGATTTGGTGACTCGCAGAGAAGCTGGGTCTCAGAAACCGTAAGGGTGCAGGGAGTGTCACCAATTAGCACAGTGTAGTTTAGTCGGGAGTTACCAGATGCTGGAGGGAGCAGGTTCCGGCCCTTTGAAAAAGAAATGAGAACACTGGATTTACCAGCAGGGTCTCAACCTTCCCCTACAACCTGCAAGGAGATACTTTGGATGTAACTTTCTTCTTTGGATAATGGAGCACCTGGAGCTGAAGCAGCAATGCTCTACTATACCTTAGGAGACTAAAGAAGACAGTTCCAGTGACCCTCAAACCATCCTTTGCTGAACAGAAGAGCCTAACTGGCGCCAGTCCCAAATATGAAGGTGACATTTGCTGAAAGTAGCTTATCTTCTCTGTCTTTGGTAATTGTACCATAAAAACACAAATACTTTTAAAAACACTCTTCTAGTGCAGAACACTGTAACTCATGGGGAGACCTGTTAGTCCATAGAAGAACATTTGTGCCTGGTACCTGCTTTAAAAATGATGCTGAACGAAGTATTACCTTGAGGATGAGTGGGGAGCTTGGCTTGAGCTCCAGCATACCAGAAGGAAGAGGCTCAAACACAGGATCTGGGTAATAGACAAAGTTGGTTTTGTTGATGATCAACAAGGCCTGGACATTATCCATAACAAAACCGATCTCATCTGGACGATCACCAAGCTCTGGAGGGCTCCGAATTGGATTGTCAATGCAGGGAGCATAGCATATCATGGTGGTATCATTATGGACAGTGCAGTTCTAGAAAAGAATAAGCCACTTCCATTAACCCATATTACATCTGATTTCACATAAAGGAAAGTCCAATGTAGGCATGGAAATTTCTTACTTTGCTCATACATGCAAGAATAAGTTCAAGGGTTTTTTCCTCACTGGATGGGATTATGAGAGTTTTTGGCATCTTTCAAATAATTTTTCCACTGCAGAATGTTCCTGCAAAAATTTCCTTAACACAAAACACCACTATTTTGTTTGCAAAATGTAGTTTTGCGCATAAATAATATTTTATGCACACAGTATGCATAGTGTTTTGCTGGCCAACACAAAAAAGGTTTTTAAAAAATTGGCAAAAAAAACCCTAAAAAGTGAATAATATGAAGATAAATGACCATTTTTCAATAGAGCATCTCAAGAAGACAGACCAACTTCTTCTCACTGAGGTCAAGAAAATCTGCCGTATTCTTTACATCCTTAGTCCAGTGTAAGGGATTCCGGGAAGGAAGTTTGTATCCTTCCCCTCCTTGGGCAGCAATATAAGTAAAAAAAAAGTTGCAAAATCATGTAAAGAGTGATGGATGATGGGATGTCATACTACTTTAGGCATTTGGTTCAGGTTAAAGGTACAGTGGTGCCTCGGGTTACGAAATTAATTCGTTCCGCCATTCCTTTCGTAACCCGAAAATTTCGTAACCCGAAACACTTTTCCATTAGCACTGGAAAGCCTATAGCTGCACTTTGCAGCATTTGAATTTCGCGCCGAAATGAATTTCGTAACCCGAAAAATATTTCGTAACCCGAAACAGTTTTTTTCGTAACCCGATCATTTCGTATCCCGAGGCACCACTGTACTATGACACTTCTATCAACAGTTTAAATCAGGAGTAGGCAACCTTTTTGAGCCGGGGTCCGGGTTGCTGTCCCTCAGACAACTGGGGGGCCGAAGCCAAAAAATAAATAATTAAATAATTTTTTTTTTTAAAAAAAAATTCAAATATATAAATACACCAGGACAAATGTAGGACAACATTTTCAAATGGAGGGCACTTTTTTTTAAAATGGAGGACACGCAAAAAAATTTGCTGATTTTTTTTAAAAAATGTTAATATAAATGCATATTTCTGAGGCTTCTACAAACAATTGTCCCCCAAAGGCCCCGGCGGCAATCGGAGGCAGGACCGGGCTGGGGCCGGTCCCAAGGCCTCGCTGGGCTGCATCCGGCCCACGGGCCGCAGGTTGCCTACCCTTGGTTTAAATGCTAGCAATTTCAATGCTTTGGTCAAATGTCATTCAAAAGTGCCTCATCACTTTAAAATAAGAGATGAAAATGGAAAAACTACACTTCCCCCAATTACAGTGGTGCCCATATTGTATATGTAGTGTAGACCTATGCTTAGTTAGAGTAATTTAAATATGCAGGGTCTTCTTGAAACTGTTTTCATGCTACAGTCGGCCCTTCTTATACACAGATTTTTTATACACGGATTCAAGCATACACGGTTTGAAAATGTTCAAAAAAAGTATAAATTTCAATGATCAAACCTTGATTTTCCATTGTTTATAAAGGACACCATTTTGCTATGTCATTATATTCAATGGGACTTGAGCATACACAGATTTTGTTGTACACGGGGGATCTTGGAACCAAACTCCAGCGTATACCAAGGCTCCACTGTATATTTAAGAAAATTATCTTGATAAAATGGACCTCCAAAATGTGTACACAACTGTTTCTAAGTCATTGGTTTGCCATCATGACTGCAGTGCCAGTGGAACTACTATGTATCATCTTTTCTCACAATTTTGATCTATACTACTACTATCTAAAATAAGGGGCAATAACCCAGGTAACCTGTTTCCCACTTATATGACATTTGATGGATTATTTTGATCAATCCATTATTCAGTGATGGGAACTTTTTTCTCCTTTTGTTTAGCAATTGAATTCCATTAGAAAAAAGAGCTCAGACTACACTTGACAGGGCTAATGGTGCAGGGGAGAACAAAAGCAAAGCGAGTGCAGCAGATGTGAATCTCAACCATTTGCCTCAGCACAATAGTGCAAAGCATAACCAGAACTTTTTTCCCTTACAAAACCTTCCTAGACTGAGAACTAGAACTCCTGGTCCATGAAAAACCAAACCATACTTCTTTTTTTCATGGAAAACATTTTGCAGATCAAGGCAGAAGAGAGATGCACAAAAAGTTTCTCTCCCCTGCACTGTTAAGCTGTTACAGCACAGTTCTTTAGGGAATTTACAAAAGAGTACACTGGGAAGGGATGGGGAGAGTGATCTGTTACGGTAGCAGATTTAGCAACATGACTGAAACCAAAGACTTCACTTTTCATTCCCTTACAAAAATTTCCCAGTAACAATTTATTCCCTCACGAAAAAGGCATGGCATCTTTTGTGGGAAGTGCACAACAAATCTTCCCCCACCTGCCCAAAGTGCTGAAGGTGATATGAGAGATGAACTGTTGTCCATAGCATGCACAATCGTCCCACTGTCTGGTAAACAGTTTTCTGAGGTTTCTGTAGCATTTAAGAAACGTAGGAAGGCTGCTGAACCTCATAAAACAATAGGGAGAAAGTAGTATACGTATGTGCAAATGTCAATTCAAAACATGATTTTGAATTCTCTTAAAAACTTCTGTCTGTTCATCAGAATGCCCAAGGCTCACTTACGTTCTCTGTCTCAGCACTGCCATATTTGGCTCGGATCCTGGGTTCCTTAATAGTGGCCAAATTGGTGCCTGTCACAGTCAATAGTGTTCCGCCACTAGGAAAAAAGAAGAAGGATTATGAAAAGACTACAATGGAGTGAGTGCAGGCTGCATACAACAATTTAGACAGCCATTTCTACACCAATATTTTAGAACCTGCATGTTGTCTCTTATCTTTAGATTAGTTAAAAACCAGTGACAAGACCAGTTTTAGAGAGTGACTTGTAAAAATGGACAACCAGTTAAAATGAGCAATTCTGGCTTCCATTCATCTCCATGGTACACTAAAATTCCTGCTGTGATCCTGACTATGTTTAGAAGAGAGAATCTCAGGACAACAAGCTCCTACCATATCTGCACTAGCATTCTAAAGAACACAGAGAAACCAACACACAGGAGAGGCACAGGAACTGTGATCAAGCCATCAGCTGTGCTTCCTTCTAATGGAGATGCCAACCAACAATTGTCTTTACTGACTGTGGATAATCTGATATAGAAGCTTTTTTGACTGGAGGATGGGAGAAAAATGCTTTCAATGAATGAATGAATACTCCATTAGGGAAAACAGCAGCTGAGGAGTGGAAATTTGTTCGTTTGTTTAATATTCCACTTTGCTTCCAATGTGGGACCCAAAGCACCTTACAATACAAGTTAAAACAAAATAGCCTAAACAATATACAGTATAATACAAATGTTAAAGAACCATTAAACAACTAATTCAATTAAAACACTGATTCAAAGCAATTACAAACAAATCCAGTACACAGTAGTAGAATTGAAAGACAGAGCTGTGTTAGTTTGGAAAATCAGTTTGCAAAAGTATCCTGTAGCACCTTTGAGACTAACTGGAATAAACTGATAACATAAGCATGTATCTAAGGAAGTAGACTCAAGTCTACGAAAGTTCACGATACTGGTTCTTTCTTTTAATCAGTCACAAAGGTGCTATAAGATTCAACACATAGTAAAAAATAAAGCATACACACTGAATGTCCCTCTGCCCAACCAGTTAAATGCAAAAGGAAATGGTGTAGTGTTATTCCCTGCTTTGCACCAAAGCCCCAATCTAATTCTACCTTCTTTGCTATTAAAAGATTACACAGCTTCTGGCACACAAACTACGGCTTGGAACAGACAGGCCAAATGAAGCGGCTTCTGGCTGCTTTGGAGGTGTGGTGTTCAAATGATGCATGCCTCCAAAGCAGCCCAAATCTATGTTGATGCCACACTCCGATCCTTTGGACCAGGGCTAAAAGGAACCAGGATAATCTGGTTCTTGGTGGCATGGGTTGGGAGCCATCGTCTGTTGGCCTGCTTTGGGATTGGGCCATGCAGCTGGCACAGTCCCAACCTGATTCTGGCCAGAGCAGACTGAGGCTGCTCCTTCCCACCCATCTGTTCCGGCCCTACTTTTTAATTTTGCACACAAATATCACTAACTACCAAGTAGTGTAATTCACCCCCCCCCCAGGAAAAATAAATGGTGTAATGCAGCACTAGGTTTCCAGTTTGTACCACAACCTCCACCGCCCTCAGAGCAGGTAGGACAGAAAAAAAATAGTATTTTTACATTTGAATATAAAATAAACTAAAATGCACACATTTGAACAAATATGAAAATGGTAATATAATTATCCTTTGAAATTAACAATTCTATGAATTTTGTGATATAGTTGTCCAGTAATAAAAAAAAATTGTACAAAATGCATGATCAGGAGAAAGTGTGTAAAATGTATTATATCACGGGAAGTTACATGCAAAACAGAAATTTATACACGTTTGTGTATTTTTTAAAAAGAATTCAACTGATGTCAAAATGGAATTAACTGAATTTAAAACTTGAAAAATCAGAAATTAAAATAGAGTGATCTGTCCATCCCTCTGCACCCACAAGCTATGGTCTAATGCATTAAACCAGATATTAGTTTCCTTCCTATACAACCATAGGTTCCTCAAATAGGCAAAGACAGACCTATACAATTCTACATGTGATACCCAAAAGTAAACCACACTGTTAGGGCTTCCTCCTAGATAAGTGGGTTTAGGATTGCAACCTTAATGACATGAATTACCTGACACTACATTCCAGGATGAAAGAGGTTCATTCCTTCCAGTTATTATTTGGATCTCCATCTGGCCAAAATTTATTTGATAAATTACCTAATTTGGGTACCCCTTAATCTTGGAATGTAAATCACCAGATTTTGTTACAATTCACAATGGTAATTTCATACTTATATTGTTGGGGAAAGTCTGCACCAGAATCAAAGCCCCACTGCACAAGCTGCATTACAAAACACATTAACAGGCATAATCTTTACTGCTTGAAAGGGATACAGCAAAGTAGACATTCACAATTGTGTCACTAAGTAGCCTCCTCTATTATAAACTGAACATAAATTGGCAAAAGCAAATGAGTATTTTTGGGGATTTTAATTGATTTAGCAGACTTAATATTAGTAACAATTCTTATTAAGGATTAGACAGTTGGAACAGGGATACCAATAAATTTTCATTAATTGCATTTTATTCTCTATTTAAATGTGGCAGTACGATTCAATTCACCACACTTCTTGCAATGGGTATTGGGAAGTTATGTTCTGAAGAAAGCCATGCTATAGTAATTTTTATAAAAACGATGTTTTCCAAAAATATAACTGTGGCCTCAAGTAGATGGACCAAAATGGCCACCATGGAGACATGATGTTTACAAAGCATACACCCTGAATGTGGCCACAAGCCGCACCACACCATACACGATCCAACCCAGAAGAGCCGAGCCAAAAAGGAGTTGAAAAAATCCACTCCTTTTTGATGGCCCGGTTTAGGATTGCGGTGGTGGCCCAGATTGGGTGCATGTGTTTTGCCGCAGTCCTAGTGAGAACAACGGTGGCTGTCTGTTTGAGGCCTGTGTTGGTCTGTTGCAATGGAGTCTGGTGGTATATGAAAAACTAACCAATTTATTATAATATGGATTTTCATAGTCCAAACATAGTTCGTTTTTTACAATGGACCCTTATCACACAGTATATGCACTACAAATGTTTATGTTATAAACAGTTATATGAATGGCTACTGTTGATAAGTGTAGCTGTCAATGTCATTACTTTCTGCATTTAATTACCTTCTGACATCTCTATTTACAATCCCACTCCTATTCTGTCTACTTGTGGTGTGTGTGTGAATTTCTGGATAATATTCCATGTGTCTGATGAAGTGGGTTATAATCCATGAAAGCTCATGCTATAATAAATGTCTTATGGTATTCCCAGACTCTGTTGTCTTAATAAAATGGAAAGTCTGCCTAATTACATCAACATTCCAGAGCAGGGGATTCAAGCAAGCAAGCAAATAAATATATGCATATCCATCCCCCTTCTGCTTCTGTTCTGCTGATGTCTTAAGTTCTACCTGTTGATGCTCCACTCAGGGTCTATCTTCTGAACAGTAGGGTCTTCAGTATAGTAATACATCACATCTGGACTGCTAAGTACAGCCCGGTTTATATGGATGAGGATGGGAGATTCCCCTGGGATTTGGCCAGGTGGTGTTTTGCACCGAATTTCGCCGGCATTTCTCCTGTGCAGGAAGAAGACAGAGAAAGAACCACAAAAATGAATGGCCATTGCCTATTGGAGAATGCTACCACATTCATGCCCAGGCTCTCTCTCTCTTTACCAATCCTGTAAGGACAGAAAGAATTTGGTCCAATACAGAGATATGCACACCAAGATTTTCTCTCTAAAAGCAAGGATAGGACACAAACTGCATATAGGATTGTACAAGGTGCTTTGTTGTGGAGAAAAACCACTCAAAAGTAGGATAGGATAGACTAAAAATTTCCTGTTAATTATAGTAGAAGCTAAGTAGTACTAAGGAAAAACTGAGTAATCAGTCACATTTAGTGCAAATCCTGTATGGATATAACCCCTGGGTTCACGTGTGGAGAAACGGCAGTCAAGACCTGTTTGAAAAGGATTTAGCCTTGTCCCAATTCAACTGTTCATATTTTATATCTAGAAATAAGGTGACATTCTCTGCATGTGCTATCCCATCTCCCTCTCTTGCAAGGAAACACTGCTAAAATTATCAGTTAACACAAAAAGAGAAAGAAAGCAAAACAGCTGTTGAAGCCGACATAGCTATGGAGCGTTCCCCATCGTGTGGCTGCTGCAAACAGCAGCGATTAAGGCTGATAACCAGTAATTACTGCACAAAAATATTTAAAGAACCGCTCCATTATCATCCCTAATCTAAAAATTATCCACTTCATGGTTCAGGGATTTGTGCTTTTTAGAAAGAAAGGAAATTTGTAGTCTATGGTTTTCTTTTTTTTAAAAAAACAAAAACAAAAACCCTGAATCTTGAAAATAAATTCTACATCATACACTGGAGTGCTTGCTTGGCTGATTAGGAGTGGTACTTTATTTTATAAAACACACACATACACACCACACAATACAGTCACTCTCAATCTACACATAGCTCAGTGCATTCCACCAATTTTGATTCTTTTTTCTATAGTATAACAAAACAAGACATCTCACCATGAAAAAGCACATTGTTGGCCACCAATGGTCACGGCAATGTCACTTCCTGCATTGAGATGTTTCCCTTTTATGCTAATCCAGGTGCCTCCAGAGAGAGGGCCACGAGCTGGTGTCACTTGCGAGAAAGTGGGAGTCTGTCAAAATCAAAGCAAGTTTACATGTGGAGATTCCTGTAAGTGAAAAACTAGGAAAACAGAGTAAGAAGAGATGCCCTAGGCAAATGATTAATACATGATTACCACAAAAGTGAAGCTTTTTGGAGCTACTGCCTTGTAGCTGGGTGAACAGTCTCTAACGCACACCTCTACAGGAGCATCTTGGATTTTGCTTGGGCTGGCTTCTCCAATCTCACAGACAATCCTAGAGAAGGAAAAACAGATAGTTCTGTAACACATATGCAGATATTAGCAAAACTGCTCTGCGGATCTCAGGCCACATCCTCAAGTCAAGAAGATAGTATTTGTGCTCTTATTTATAGGAAGGACAAGTACTTCCTTCCAATATTGTCACTGCACTTTGACAAGCTGATGTTGTTTTAATTAAATGTCATCTAACAACTTCAAGAAGTGATTTCTCAGCACATATCAAATTGGTTTTTTGAACAATAGGCAAATTAAAATTGCAAATATATAAAATATTACCAGTGGTGTAACACGCAACTCAGTAGGAAATCAATTAAAATTTAACAAAATAAAGAAGAACAATAAAGAATCCCCTATTTTCTCTCCTCCTCCATTCCTATAACTGTATGTGTTAAAACACAGCTGACACATGAAACAGTACAAGCATTCCTATATATTTCTGGCTTAGCACTTTTGATATCACTGCTATTTGCATATGAAAAGAAAGGCACTCAAATGTTCATAAATTGATTTCTCTTATTAAATCCTCTTTTTGAACTTGCTCTGTAAGTATATACATAATTTTTAACTAGAACAGCCTGCACAGCTAAGACAGGAGAACAAAGAAGACTACACAGAGAGAAAGGAAGCTATCCTACCAGCTGGCTAGCCAGAATTGATCAGCTTTAGATAGAGCATATTTCTCCCAACATATAATTAAGACTTTGTTGAGAAGACAGAAGGTACACTCAAAACATCCAGAATGGGACTTAAAAGTTCATTCTCACTGACAAAGTGTCTTCCTACCCTCACCTTTTTTTTATAAAAGGTGTAAAAAATTTCCAAATCAAAGCTCCTCATTCTGGAACTCTTCAAGTGACTGATGTGTAGCTGCTCACTATTTCCTACCGGTGAACTATAAAGCCAGAAGAATCATTCTGACAAAAATGTTGTATTAGCTTTGCCTTATTCCTTGATTTTTCTGGAACTAAATGCAGAGGTCTATCTGGCGGCATTATTTCTTTCTTTCTAGGCACCTCCCATGAATCTTTTTTCTCTTTTTCATCTTTTTTCTCAAAGAGGCCCCAAGCATTTGTCATCACACTTAATTATCACAACACTGTGTGTGAGGTAGAGTAGGGTGAGTGAAAATTTATTCCAAGAGCCAATAAAAGAAATTTATTACAGAAAAGTAAGGGCTTTGAATTTAGTCCAAGTTCAACCTGCTGGTCTACACTGTCTCTTTCTACAGCTGGAAATGGTTCTTGCGCAAGCTAGTCAACATAAGGTGATGAGGATGTTTGGACCACTATAGGACCATGAGGCCCGTAAAATAGAATTACTCACTATTTCTCCCTCTTATAGTGAAATAAAATATAATCTCAATAATCAAATAGCAGCTATAGTCAAATGAGATTAGGGCCAACTCATGACATCGCTTAGAAAGCAGAGCTGGAGGGTCATGTATATGTAGTGCAATATTCCCAGATCCCATTTCTTTACACATCCTAACTGCCACTCCTCATTGTAGGATACTCACTGCTCAGCACTGATATATTCACTCTCAATGGGAATGCATATCACTTTGCCAACCCGTACACCACTGCGTATATCCTCAAACTTCAGACCAAGGTTTTCACCGATGATGGTTAAGCGAGTACCACCCTGACGGGGGCCTGTTTCAGGAAATAGCTAGGAAAGAACAAAAGGAGCCAGTTAGTGGATTCATGAACTGACTGTCACCAGGTAATTCACTTGACATAACACCATGTCACAGTACCCTTCTGGCTATGCACCAATTATTTATCAATATATTTGAATTTCTAGGTCTTCAGACATATTGTAATTAAGCTCAACTAATACCCAGAACTAAAACTAAAGAGGTGATTAGAACTGAGGCAGCCTGTTCCTAGTTAGTTAAAATAGGTTGTTATGATCCCTTTTGTGGGGATAACTTGTGCATTACTTCATATTTCGGTGCCACTTTGCTACCCTACCACCCAAGAAAATATTTAGGCCATGTACGTTGGGAGATTTTTCATGGCAAAGAGCAAAACTGAAACCTCAAGTATGCATCTTTTTGTGAAAAAGATAATAACAGAGCAAACTACAGGGCAATCAAACCATCTGTTTGAAATATTCAGATTGCTTAGCTAGCCCTACAAAGGTTCAAGCCAATGTCACCAGTGTACGGGTGTAATTCAGGTCAGTAAACCATACTGCTTCTGATTCAAAAGTAAGACACACAAATAGCACTCAGACATTAAAATGGAAACAGTGGGACTTTTCTGCCTTAAGTTAGTTTGCTTGCAATCATTGTACTGACTGTCTTCTAGGATAGCACAGAGTGTCATCTCTGACATTTTCTGGCCATTTGTTTGACTAGCCCTGGGCATTCATGTAGAAACTACTATTTCTCTTTCATGTTATGATGCAGGAAAGTCATCCTTCCTAAGCCTTTCCCATAATGGAGATACTAATTAACCCTTGTAAGTTGGAACTTCTCTTCCCATTCCAACTTTGGTGTATCCCAGCTTAAAGGTTTCTGCCAGCACCAGCTGGGAAGGGAGGGAAGCCCCAGCAGAGCATGATATGCCTCATTTGTTAGGATGATTTCCAATAAAGCAGACAGGTGTGGTTTGACATACACCGGCATGATGACAGATGAGCAATGCGGTATGGGCCCACCATTGCCACTAACAAGGTAATTATGGGCAATTTTACACCATAGTTTGCTGGCCCTGGGTGCTTGGCATACACCTGCAAGTGATAAAGAGGATTAATAGCATCCAGCTGAGAAAGCTCTGTTTTGGGTCACTGGCAACCCAAAGCCAAAGAGACTCCAAGAAAAAAAGGCCTTGCCAGTGGCTACCAACCATGGATTGAAATAGCACAAGTAAGCTAGCAAAATCAATTTCATGTTTCTTAACTGGCCTAGCAGTGTAGTCTATAACTCTATACACGGCCTATATTGTGCTTTTCCCAGGTAAAGTGGTACTCAGAAATTTGCAGCTTTCTCATTTAAAAAATAGTTTGTCGACATAATAATAATATGATCAAGACGAAGGCATATTTGCCCACAAAGAAAAACCTCCAGAAAATACACAGGCTCTGGCAATCTTGCTGGAGAAAGAGTTTAGGTTATTGTGATATAGCTGGCAAATTAGTTTGCTTTTACACAGATTGCACTGTTGTTCTTGTTACTATTACTATCACTATTAAATATTTTCATCCTTTTTCTAAAAATGAGTCAAGAAACACATGTAATACTTAGAAATGTAAAGAATACTTGCAAATTTTCTTGGCATCAAGAAGGATGTCACAAAAACAGTCAAATACATTAGGATTTTGCAAAGGGCTTTTGCAAAGATTTCAAAAGCACGGTCATTGGAACCAAAAACATTTTGCAATGAAAACAGTATGCTTTATAAAATATACTGTTTTCATTGCAAAATGTTTTGGTTCCAATGACCAGTGCTTTTGAAATCTTGCAAAGCCTTTGCAAAAATCTAATTGTTATTGACTGTTTTTGTGACATCCTCTTGATGCCAAGAAAATTTGCAAGTATTCTTTACATTTCTAAGTATACATGTGTTTCTTGACTCATTTTTAGAAAAAAAGGATGAAAATATTCATGTGATAGTAATAGTAACAAGAACAACAGTGCAGCATACTGTTTTGAGCTAAATGATGTACAGATGTTGTACATTTCCCCCCTACATTAGCTACAGCCACTGCTAATGAATTTGCCATTTTCTTTGCTTTGCCTTTTCATCCTTTTTGACATGTACACATTTTCTTAGCTCCACCCATGCCTGGTCACTTCCCCCACAGTTTCCTCTTCATCCATCCAGCCTTTAGGATGAGCACAAACAGTCATGCCTGCTGGGATTTTGTAAGTTCTTTGGCATCTTTGGCTTTCTTTTGCTTCATCCTTTATGTTTTTTGTTTCATGCCCTTCACTTTTACCATCAACATATCCATGGGTCATATCAAAATACATAATTCTGGCCTCAAAACCTGCCCTTGATTTATACATGAGGTCAACTTGCAGTCGAGTATATACAATAATGGTCTCTGGAGTCCCCTCTTCCTGCTACTGTCTGAGCTGGATGGGATGTAGTCACCAGCATCACATAATGATTTGAATGCTCCCTTTAAGCAAAGTAATGGGATATTGCTGGGAACCCACTGGCACTGCCCATCTCTAATAATGCAGAGACAATTTACTCCCTCCTCCAACTCTGTATGAGGGCTAGTCATGTAAAAGGCACATAAAAGAGGAAAGTGAGAGAGAGAGAGTGCTTTAACAGGAAAAGACTTTATTTTAAGTCAGAAATCTCCATAGCAAAACTATCTCTTACATGAAGGATATCTTTCCTTCAGGCACAAGATTAATAATAACAAATTAAAGACAGATTAGATCACTTCAGCCAAGTCAGGAAAAGTAACTAAAAGTCCTGATGTGACTACCTAATACATTTGTCTATTCTATTACAGATCAGATGAGATTTGCAGTCCTTGATCTTCAAGGAGTAGTTGGGAGTCTGGACTCCTTTGTCCAGTCTCGACCAGCTACTCAGAGTGGGGACAGGAGCTACTTGTTCCAGGTGTCCACTTGTTAGAGCTCTGTTCCAGTCTCTTCTCAGGCTTCTGTAACCTCTGCTGAGAAAGATCTCAAAGATTTGTGCTTCTGCCCAACTGGTCATCTTATTGGGAAGCTGCTATCTTGTCACCTTTATGATACTCAGCCTCATTAAAATGCGAATCACACATTTAATCTTTTGATATACAGGATGAAGGTTATCTGCTTCTCAGATAATGGGACAACTCTCCATTATCACAGCACCCTAAAAATGTGCAGAGGTAATGGAATTAACTTAGCAGCAGAATAACTGGAACCCAGACAAAATCTGTGGAATGGGGTGAACAGCATGTAAAACACCTTCCAATAATTAGAATATAAAGGAATTCATTGCACTACTTTCTTTGCTGGGGTTTTCCTTTTTTTTCCTGCAATATTTTCCTATAGAATATATGTCCCAAATATGGCATACAGTGGGCCCCTCCCATCTGCAGGAGTTTAGTTCCAAGGCCTGCTATACATAAGGAAAAACTAAGGAGCTCATGCCCATATTAGTCAATGGGTCATGATGCACACATGCCCATGTTTATGAACCCATGGGTTCATGCTGCCACCAGCTAATATGGGGCAGGGCAACTAATAGGAACTACAATCTGAAAATGGCTAGCCCATCAATACAGCAAGCCCACTGTATTAGATTTGCCCTCTGAATCAGATACCCTGCTTTCTCCAGAAAATGGGAACTGTGTAGATCAATCTATACAAGTTTCATCAAGGAAATAGAGAAAAATTCCATAAAGAGAAAATAACAAAGTACATTTCCTCTAGCTGCAAGGGATGGTACACAAGTAAAGTGCATGTGAATTAAGATTCCTGCAAGTCTGTAACATCAGATATCAAATACATTTGATTTTTCATCCTTTAAATAATGCCCTATAAACACCACATATCCCATTGACCAAGCTGCACGAAGAGACTGTGCTGCTGGATAAGTCACAGCTGAGGCACCAAGAGATTTCGATTTGCACAAAAACAACATGGATTGGGAATCCAAAGTTCACAAACTGCTTCTATCCTTGCTTTCTGACTTCGGACCACTCCATGAGTTAACTTATAAGAAGGCCTTGGGCAATTGCATGCCATGCTTCTGAATTCATATAACAGTCAAACTGATTTGAGCTTTGGGGTTTGCTGCTCACCTAAATTCAATCCAATCATCTGCTAAAGTCCTGGATCAGAACTCATTAAAGCAGCAGCTGCAGCCGGCAACCCAAGTCATTCTTTCCTAAATTGGGCTCCTCTGGGGTGCTTGGTGAGCTGTGGCTGTTTGTTTGGTATTGTTAAATTAATGTTAAAGGCTGCTGTGGCATGTTAGATTTCCCCTCCACTGCAGCAAAACTGACAAGGGCCACACGTTTGGGGAGCAGCAACTCTTGGTAAAAGTCAACACTGTTTGACACACTGTATGGGGAGGTCATAGTTAAACAAGGCACTTGGGAGATGGAGTTGGCAGAGAAATCTGACTGTTTCTTGAACCGTCTCCTCTCCACATACACAGGTGCCCACTGTAGCTCCAGCCCCGACAAACAACAAACCACTTTTGCTAATTGGTTTCAGAGCACAAATTCTTCAAATCTGACAAATGAAGTGGACACAAGATCTAACCATGCCCAAAAGATGAGATAATGAATCATAAACTAACCAGCTTGGCCAATTTATCATTTTGTTTCAGAATGGCTCTTATGTGCCTGCATACATAACATTCCAGTTGAGAATGTACCTCTTAGCTAAGATAATGTAGGCTGGAAAGCAGATTGAAGATGCAGAGGTGGGTGGGTGGATACCCTGAAAATATACAGACTTATACATCTACCTTCAATATTCTTATGTGGGAGGCAAGAGTTCTTGAAAAGAGGCTTTCAAAGATTAAACAAAACATATATTAGTATGATGGATTTGAACACTTCCTAAGTGTGTTGAACCAGAACAACAACAACAAAGCCAAAGTTTAGATCAAATTTTAAGGTGTAATATTACTTCAGAGTGATAAAAGAGAAGCCTTGATTAAGTAATTTTTCGCTAAAAATGCTTTCATGTAAATGCTACACCTCAACTCCAACCCTAAACTGGCCTTTAAGGCCCATCTGCACAGGGCCTTAGTGTCAACTGAAATGATTTTTCTCTAGAACCACTATAGCAACTTCAGTACTGAGCAGAAAGCCCAACTCCTCTTCCAGTCACGTTATTTTGCAAATCTATCCCTTCTTCCTTGCTGGTTCCTATGGTAGTACACTAAGACCTGACTGTTCTGGAATCTATGGGTAAAGATTACTTTTTTGCGTGGTGATTTGTGAACTGACACAAATGGGTCATCTTGAGCCTGTGCAACTGTATCTTTGAAAACGTCTAGAGCTGTCCTTCAAGCAGAAGACACCCCCTCCCCACATGCACACTTCTGCTTCTTTTCCACCTAATCACTTCAGATCCAGCCTACTGCAAATGCACAAGCACTAGGAAGAGCAAGGCAAGAACAAGAGTGGAGGAAGGCTCAGTGTGTGAGTTCACAGATGACCACTTTAAGAAGCAAAGTTAAAGGGAAACAACATGTCCTGTTTCTTTCTGGTCCATATTTTACTAGCTTGTTTGCACAGATATCATGGGGGGGGGGTGTTGTCAAAGGTCTTACTGAAATCAAGATACGATACATGCACAGCATTCCCTTCATCTACTAAGCTTGTAACTCTATCATCAAAAGAGGTAAGTTTAGTCTGGCATGAGTTGTTTTTGAGAAACGTATGTTGACTAACCTAAGAGGGATGCGGTGGCTTAGTGGTTAGGATGCCAATTCTGATGATCGAAAGATCGGCAGTTCAAGGCCTGAGTGCTGCATGATGGAGTGAGCTCCTGTCACTAGTCCCAGCTTCTGCCAGCCTAGCAGTTTGAAAGCATGCAAAAGCAAGTAGATAAATACAGTAGGTACCACTTAGGTGGGCTGGTAACAGCGTTTGGTACAGTCATGCTGGCCACATGACCACCAGAGCAGTCCTCAGAGAATGCTGGCTCTCCGGCTTAATAATGGAGATGAGCACCACCCCTTACAGTCAGTTATGACTAGACATTCATGTCAAGGGGCTACCTTTATGATGATATTTAGTGATCATGGCATTCCTTTCTAAGTGCTTACCGACTGTATGCTTCATGATCTGTTCTAGAAACTATGCTGGTATTGATGTCAGGCTGACTGGGTGGTAATTATTTGAATCCTCTTTTTTTCCTTTTTGAAGATGGGTCAACATTTGTCCTTATCGAGTCTGCTGGGACTTCTGTTCTCCTGAAATTCTCCAAGATCACTGCCAGTGGTTCTGAGATTACTTCTGACAGTTCTTTTAACACCCTTGGATGAAGTTCATCTGACCCTGGAGACCTGAATTCATTAGAGTAGCCAAGCTTTCCTGTACCACTTCTTTACTTATTATGTGCTGCTTGGCTAAAATAGCACAGGATGGCTTCTCCTTTGACCACAGTAACAATCAAAAAGGCAAGAAGTTTTCCGTAAAGCAAAATTCTGTTTTACGCATGCACATGAGTGGGAGATCTCCTGCCTAAAGGTCAACTTAACTATAGAAGTTTCCAAAGGTGCAGCCACACAGGTTTAGGACTCATTGAGATCATGAAAAAGAATGTATCAATTATAACTACTGATCAGTCCCTACCAATGCACTTGATACATAGCCTAATTGATTCATTAACATTAACATCTACAATCGTATTAAATGAAGGGTGTAACAACTGTCTGGGAAGAGGGATGATAAGGTGTCGGTCCTAAAAAGGCAAAAGTAAGGATGGCCTAATGGAGATGGGGGAATGAGAGAGAGAAAACAGAACCACTACTCTTCTACAAGAATCCCATTGCTTGAGACACTTGTAAACCCTGAAAGTCTCAACAAAAGCAAGTCAGGTCACTATGGAGACAAAAGCATAAATTCTGATCAGAGAAGAGAGAAACTAGCATAGAAACAAAGCAAGAATATATCCCTACAATCTTTCCTGCTGTGGCAATTGTCACCACTCAGTCATGGCAAAGACAAATAGTCAGTTATTTTAAGAAAGGCTTTGAGACATATTTTCTGTCCTGCAAACACCTTGTAACACGGTGAATACTGTGTCTAAATTCACTTCCATTCACTGTAAAATGTGGGCCTCTCTTCATTTTAGAGTGCTCACCAGCACTGACCAATAAACTGTTGGGAGACATCAATATCATTTGAGACTACCCAATCTCAATTCCATAGAAAGGGGAAGAACATTCTATTGAAAGGGAGGAACGAAAGTTCTAGATGGAAGGGTAAAATAAATGATTAGAGTTAGGAACAGAAACTAGCACAGTTTTATCCAACTCTAATTGATGAATCACATTCTTATTCTTCACCACAAGCATCCTTGTATAATCTCAACAATAGCATAAAGGTCATGGGACTGATGTTATCTAAGGGATACTAGTTCTGCACATTCCTGTACACTGAGCACTCATGGATCAGTGGAAAGAGAGGCTTCTTGTTAGATTACTGAGTTGAAAGGGTGGGGGTAATCAGGTCAAAAGAAACTTAAGAAGAGCCCAAGAGCCTCTTTCTACAGGGCAGAATTTTCAACTGCAAGCAGCATCATATGTTACAATAGTATGCACATCAGAAACTGTGCATCGTCCTATTATCACTTTAAATACTCCAGAAACTCCAATGATCCTCCAACAAAGTCAATTCCTTCCCCTCCCAAACTTCCACCTGACCACCCCATGCAAGCATACCTTAATGATTTTGGGGTCTGCACAGCGGCTGTTGCCATTGCTAGCGTGCATCCAGCTGCTCTCAAAAGCTGGACAGTGCTGACGCAAGGAACATCGCTTTTCTGACACACACCAGCCACACTCAAAGCGTGGATCTGCCTTGAGGCATAGTCCACAGCTTTCACGCAGGGCTGAGCACTTGTATAAGTGAGCTGCAAAAAGAAAACACAGATCCCTGCTTCAAATTAAAGAGAACAGTGATGAACAGAATGCATTTATCTAATTTTTATGCTGGCTTCCTCCCAGCACAGGACCCAAGGCAGCTTACAACAAATCAAAACAAGTACAGCCAAAATCTTACTAACAGCAAAGTTTTAAAAAATTAAACATACAGTTCTATAGGTTGACTCTCCATTATTCAAAATGCTTGGGACCAGAAGCATTTTGCATTTCAGATTTTTTTTTTTTTGGATTTTGGAATACCTGTATATGCGTATATGTACATAATGAGATATCTTGGAGATGGGACCCAAGTCTAAACACAAAATTCATTTATGCTTCATATGCACATTATACCATAGCTTGAATGTAATTTTATACACTATTTTTAATAATTTTGTATATGGAACAAAGTTTGTGTACATTGAACCATCAGAATACAAACGTGTTATTATCTCAGCCACCCATGAAACAAGTTTTGATATTTCAGATTTCAGAATTCCAGATAAAATTCCAACCTGTATTAAAAACACCAAGTTAATGTAGTTTAAAACACATTTACAACAAAGTATAAAACATAAAAACACATAGCACACCATTAAAAGACCGACTGTTCTCTCACAACGAGTTAAGAGCAAAGGCCTGCCTAAATAAAAAACTCTTTGCTTGCTGGTGGAAAGAGATCAGAGAAGAAGCCAGTTGAACCTCCCATGCGGAGAAGGATTTCTCCCGGGTCCTCCCCAAATGTGCCAGTATTGGTGATGAGAAATTTTTACAACTCAGGATGGCTCATGTAATGAGATTCAGTGTTTCAGATGGTTTGGATACAAGCTGTGCTGGGCTTTAAAGCTCACAACCAGTTTTTTACATTCTGCCCAGAAACAACTAGTAGCCAGTAAAGTTGCTGCAACATGGGAGTTATGTCTCTCTATAACCAGACCTTGTCAATAGCCTGGTTGCAGCATTTGGGACCCAGTGAAGTTTCTGGAAAGTTTCAAAAGGCCACTCTATGAAGATGTGTTACAGTAATCCAAATGGATTGCTAAAGAGATTCTCCTCCTTCATGAGTAACTTTGGACAGTATCTAGAAAAGGAACTCAGGCCACTGTGTGTGCTTGTCCTATCCAACCAAGTTGACCAATGCCTACTGCCGGGATTGTCATTATTCACAGCTCACCTGGTGACCAGTCTTGGCTGCTGAGTGTTGGCATTTGTTTATGAATAGGATGTCTACCCTTTAGAATCTTAGCTTATGTTCACGAACCAGGTTATCCCTATATTCCACATTTCAACTGATGTATGTTAGTGTAATTGTCATGGTTTCTTTATGTAGTTACAAAGACTGTGTTGTGGTGAGAGTGTTGTTTGTTTTTGATAGATAAGCTTTGTTTATCTGCAGAACAATCATCCATAGTTCCTGGCACAGAAGTCACATTAGTAGAGTAACCTAGAAAGTAATTTCAATGAAAGGATGTGCATTTAGTCTCCAATGAGCTGCTGAATGTCTGACCATGTTCATAAAAGACAGCACACTACAGAGAAAATGTTTTCAAGTACAACTGTTTCATTCAGGTGTAATATGTCTTGCTGGGCAGGAACAAAGGCAATGGATAGTATATGAAACCCATTACTTTCAGATTGCCTCTTCCAAACTTTGCTCTCTTTCAGTAAGATGTTTTGCTCAGATAGGCAATATATTTAGTTTTGCACTTCTAGGATTTATTGGTTCCAGTCTGGCCCTCATAGCTCAGCAGATCAGCTTGTGTGGGAACTCTTGCTATATCCAAGGGGATTCCCCACCTCATTCTTTCCCTCAAATTAGCTCACCTTGGATGTTCTGGGGATTGTCAATGATGAAGTTTCCATTCCACACCACAGAAAGGTTCACTGGGAGGTCACTGATGTCATTTCCTTCATAGAAATACTGCCAGGAAAGACACAACAGAGCAGAAGGTCCATTAGTCACCCGTACAGACAAAAGAACAGATAGAAAAAGGAGATTCAGACCAGAAATCAGAAAGCAACATTGCAGTGTTCAATCTAATTCCAAGTGCACCCACTTGGATCCACTGATACCAGGAATGACTATATGCCAAAAACATGAATCTGATGGCAAACAAAATGTTGCCCATTTTCAAGGATTTCCCTCCCTCTGAACGCAGCCCAACTTAAATATCTATTTTTTCAGAAGCTTCCTAGAATTCTGTCAGAAGAAAAACATGGGGTGGGGTTAAGTTTGAACCTGGTCCAATACACCCCATGGTCTGCTCACCACAATCTCTTTGGTTTAAAGAAAATCTTTAAAGAACTTGAACGTTACTCATCATGTCACAAACAGAATAATCACTCCTCTTGGTATTGTAGCTATGCCACCTGGCTACTATAAAATGTGGATTCCTAAATCAGAACAAGCACCCTCCTCCCATGAGGCTTTTTTAGGTCTTCTCCAACAGTGCATTATCCAGGTCTTGTCACTACATAAATATTTAGTGAAAACTACCATTTATTTGATTCTAATCAACACTCAGTACCCATCATGTAGCAGAATAGCTACTTCGAGAGCCCAAGTGGTGCAGTGGTTAAATGCCTGTACTGGAGCCACTCACTCATAAACCACAAAGTTGTGAATTCAATACCAGCCAGGGGCCCGAGGTCAACTCAGCCTGGCATCCTTCCAAGGTTGCTAAAATGAGCATCCATATTATGGGGGCAATTAGTTTACACATGGTGGCCTGCTTAGGGAGTGCTAAAGTGAACAGATAAGCAGTATAGAAAGGTACTTGCTATTGCTATTCGATGGGGGGAAAAAGAGAGAACATTTTCAAACTGTATAAACTGGGCAATGGTTACATTAGAAACTAAGCCAACAGCTGGAGCCTTCAATATCTGCTCTTCAGGGCTGGCAATATTGGATTCTGCATTTGGTACAGAAAGGAAAAGGAAGTTCCCATGCAGGAAATGAAAATGTAAGAGGCCTAAGGCCTCTGGGAGGGCTAGTTTCAATGAGACACAATTTTGAAATTACATCTTCATCCAGCATCGTCACAAGCCCTCTTGCCCTGCCTATCCAGTGAAAGATACACCCAATGTACAGCCCAGGCCCAACTTCTGGCAGGCTCATCAATATTCCCTCCACATTGCTTGTACACATGGGGAGGTTTAATCGATATGAAGACAGGAAGGCAGTCGGAACCTTCCCTGACAGCTAATGACCTCCTTTGGCGAGAGATTCTCCGCTTCTCTCCAGAGAAAATGACAGGCGTGTCAGGAGAGATTAAATGAAAGATTCATGGCTTGCTGGAGTTTGTTAGGAAACTATGGGAGCTACAGACTCAGCTCTCCCTCACACTGTGGCACCTCACCCTCTCTCAGCTCTTGGCACTGAGTTTGCCTTTACAGCTTATGACAACACAGAAGGAGGAAGGCGGCATGTGTCTTCCTCCCCCTGACACACATACTTGCAAGCCTCTGCCCCACACTATGAGCAAAGGGTCCAACTTGCATTCCTTAGCTTCCTTCAGTGGTTATTTTGCACAAAATTAACTAACAGGGGCAAAACAATGCCCAAGATGAACTCTGTTAAGCATTCACCATGTACAGGAGTAGCATATAGTAAAAGAAAATGATGACTCCTGAGAACAGACAAGCCTGCTTCAAATACTGTATTTGTTACTGTTACAAATAGTAAGCCTTCATTCTTTTACAAGTTAGGAGAAGATATGTTTACTTTGAATTTGGAACAGTGTGACACAGACATCACTGTATGGATGCCACTCTGAGGGGCATCTCAGAGACACTTCTCCTACCCCGTGGCAGCCAATGCGTACAATATTCTCTCCCAGTAAAATCCTGCTACCTAAGTATAGCATTTCATATTTGCACAATAATTCTAAAGCACAAACCAAGATAAACCTATCAGCCCAAATTCCCATTCATTAAATATTTAATACATTTTTATATCAGCTTTTGATTTTTCCTGGGCAAAATATGTATCATTTAAGAATGTTAATACTAAAAATGCCTGTTAAAACATAATGCTATCATTTAAAACCAAACAAACTAAATATCCATTGGACTAATCGCTTCTCAGAAATGACTTATCTTGTGCAAAATGGTGTTCTTTCACAAGCTACTAGTGGTGTTATATCTGTACTGAATTTCCTGTCCTGTTAATGTTCCAAACAAATAAACAGGACACTACTTTCCAGGGCCTTTTTCACACTAAACCAATATAGCATGATTACTTCCCTTGATGAAGACACTATACTTTTATTGATGCAGTCTAAAATGTCATTGGCCTTTTTAGCTGCTGCATCGCACTGTTAACTCATGTTCAACTTGTGGTCTACTTGGACTCTTAGATCCCTTTCACATGTAGTCTCGTTCAGCCAGGTGTTCCCCATCCTGTATCGGTGTATTTCATTTTCTGCCCTAAGTGCAATACCTTACATTTCTCCCTGTTGAAGTTCATTTTGTTAGCTTTGGCCCAGCTTTCTAATCTATTCAGGTCATTTTGAATTTTGAACTCGTCCTCTGGAGTATTAGTTACTCCTCCTAATTTGGTGTCATCTGCAAATTTGATAAGTATGCCCCCAATTCTGTCCTCCAAGTCATTGATAAAGATGTTAAATAACACTGGCCCCAGGACAGAGCCCTGTGGGACTCCACTGATCACTTCTCTCCAGGATGAAAAAGAGCCATTGTTGAGCACCCTTTGGGTTCGGCCAGTCAACCAATTACAAATCCATGTAACAGTTACCTTGTCTAGCCCACATTTTCTTGTTTGCAAGAATGTCATGGGAAACTATGTCAAAGGCCTTACCGACATCAAGATACACTATATCCACAGCATTCCCTTCATCTACCAAGCTGGTAATTTTATCAAAGAAAGAGATTAGATTTGTCTGGCATGACTTGTTTCTCTAAAACCCATTGACTTTTTGTGATTATGGCATTGCTTTCTAAATGTTCACAGACTCTCTGTTTAATGATCTGCTCTAGAATCTTTCCTGGTATTGATGTCAGACTAACTGGACGATAATTGTTGGGATCCTCTTTTCCCCCCCTGTTTGAAGATGGAGACAACGTTTGCCCTCCTCCAGTCTGCTGGGATTTCTCCTGTTCTCCAGGACTTTTCAAATATTATTGCCAATGGCTCCAATATTACATTAGCCAGTTCTTTTAATACTCTTGGATGTAGTTCATCAGGTCCTGGAGATTTATATTCATTTATATTAACCAGGTATTCCTGTACTATCTCTTTACTTATTCTGTGCTGAAATCCCCCTATTCTGTCCTCTGCTCCATTATCCTCAGGTTGAGCACCCTTTTCCTTTTCTGAGAAGACTGAGGCAAAGAAAGTGTTGAGTAATTCTGCCTTTTCTCTGTCCCATGTTAATATTTTGCCATCTTCTCCACACAGTGGCCCTACTGTTTCCTTCTTCTTCCTTTTGCTGTGGACATATCCAAAAAAGCCCTTTTTATTGTTCTTAACCTCTCTAGCAAGCCTGAGTTTATTCTGTGCTTTAGCTTTTCTGATTTTACCCCACACATGCTTGCTATTTTTTGAATTCCTCTTTGGTGATTTCCCCCTTTTCCCATTTCTTATACATGTTCCATTTAAAACTCAGCTCAGTTGAAAGTTCCTTAGTCATCCATTCTGGCTTCTTGAGACATCTCCCATTTTTCTTTCTCATTGGAACTGTTTGAAATTGTGCCTTCAGTATCTCCCTTTTGAGAAACTCCCATCCATCCTGAACTCCCTTCTCTTGTAGTATTCCTGACCATGGAATCACCTCCAGTATTTCTCTAAGTTTATTGAAATCGGCTCTCCTAAAGTCTAGAATATGTGTCTGACTATGCCTGGCTTCTCCTTTCCATTGTATAACAAACTCTAGGAGAATATGGTCACTTCCACCTAATGATCCCACCACTTGCACCTCATTAACCAAGTCTTCCCTGTTGGTTAAGATCAGATCTAAAATAGCTGATCCCCTTGTTGCCTCTTCCACCTTTTGGACAATGAAATTGTCTTCAAGGCAAGTGAGGAATTTGCTAGACCTTGAGGATTTTGCTGAGTTTGAATTCCAGCAAATATCAGGATAGTGGAAGTCACCCATCACTACTACATCTCTCCTTTCTGACTGTGTGGTCATCTGTTCTAGAAAGGCATCATCAAATTCCTCCATCTGACTTGGAGGTCTGTAGTAGACTCCCACAATAACATCCCTGTTTCCCTCCCCTTTAATTTTTATCCAGATGCTCTCCACCAGGGCTTGTAGATAACTGATGGTTGGATGTGTACGCGCAGAGGTGGGAAAGAGCTTCTGTGTATGTTCTTATCCTACTAATTTGAGATAGGCTGAAAAAGTCCACTAACCTAAGGAGTCTGGCAAATTTATATTAAGGAGGAGCACCCATCACCCAGTAAGAGGGAGGTGTAGGGGAGTGGGATGGCAGAAAAGGATTTAGCTGTGACGAGCAGCGTGGTAACATAAGTGAAATTGGCATTTTCAATTTGTAGTCTGACATGTCTCATTTGGGGCCCTGGCATCTCAGGAAGGCATGCAGCCTGCAGCTGTCCGAAACACTTATTTGCATTTCTCTGCCCTGGCTCCTTTTGGAAATTAGTTCCTTCTTGAGTAGGGTGTATGGGGCGGGGGGATATATTATTTAACTCTTCCGATACCTGACCTGATGAAACCAACTCGTATATAAGATAGGGATATCTGCATTCTTGCTTTAAGTAACACACATCATTCTACCAGGTGGTAAATAAGACTTATGATGGATCTGCAGAAATGTACAGCACAGGTCATGAGGTATTTCCGATCAGTTATAACTACTCAAGAAAAGGAGGTTCTGAAATTACTGGGCACACTACCAAAATTCACAAAAATTGCCTGAAGGTTGTTCTAAAGAGCCACTGTTGTTCTAAAGAGCCACTTGTTTTTAAAATATGCAGGCAGACCTACCTATTCAACTAAATTCAAGGAGGGTAACAGAATAAATAAAGTGGCAGAACAAACAACAAAACCCCATATCTGTCCTAGTATTAATAACCTTAACATTTTACCCTCTTGGATGAATTAAAATAGCCTTGCAATAGGGCAGGGTCCCCAAGGCCATTTTCATGTGGCCTCCCCTCAATGCCCCCACACTAAAAATCATCATCATCATCCAGCAAATAATAGGATTTTCTGCTCACAGAGAGATTTTGCGTGAGGGGAACCTCAGCTCCCTCCCCCACAAGTCTAGGGAAAAAAAGGGGGTGGGGGGAAACAGAAGTGGGCATCCAGTCATTTCTGGTTTTGATTTCTGACAGTTTTTGGTGCAGACTGGGGCAGACCACAGTAGAGGCTGGGAGACAAAGTTTGGCCTACAAAAGTTCCCTACCCCTCCGGTATGGATTAGAAGGAGAGTTGGCCTTCCTCTCCCCTGCCTGTCTTAGAGTAGTCCAGCAGAATAGATGAGAACGATGACTTGCCAGCATCAGAGATGCAGACTTACGCAGCTGCCTGGAAGAAACTGCTTTTGCCACTGGTGACTATCAGTTCGAAGGCTGAGCTAAACTAAAAACCAGACTCAAATCCTCTCTTGTTCCCCTTGTTTCACCAAAGACTACAGAATGTGGAGCTCAGGCTTTAGTTTAAAGATCATGACAAAGTCTCTTGACTGCTTTGATTATTTATTTATTGATATCCCAATTTACTTCCCAACATGGTATCCAAGGAGGCATATGATAAAACCCAAAAGCTTCCTTAAATAAAAAAGTGTTTACTTGTCAGAAAGACAGCAGGGAGGGGGCCAAGCGGATGTCCCAGGAATGGGAGTTCCATAACTTCGGAGCAGCCACTGAGAAGGCCCTCTCTTGCTTGTCTTCACCAGATATGTCTGAGATGGTGGTGGGACCAAGAGGAAGCCTCTCCTCGAAGATCTTACAGCATAAGTAAGCTCATATAGGGAAATAAAGTTTTTCAAATACAGCCTGCCTACCCCAACTGAGGGCTTGCCATCTGCAGATCTGAACATCCACGGATGACAAGCTCCATTGGCCATAATGGTGGCATGTACACACAGCCATAGCAGCATGGTCACATATGCACCATAGAAAACCATAGGACTTGAGGTCCTGCAGTTTCTGGCACTGGAGGGCGGGGTCCAGAATGAAACTCCTGCAGATACTAAGGGCTGATTGTAGCTTGGACCCAAACCACATACTTTAAAAATAATAGCAATTATTATTATTTTTATTATTAACCTTTATTTATGAAGCGCTGTAATTATGTTGAATTCTTCCTGGAAATGGAGTAGCATTTGCAAGGTGAGTGGTGGTTATATGATCCCTATAACCTGCTCCAGTTGGCAACCTGGCTGCAGCATTTTGGACCCACTGGAGTTTCCGGACACTGTTTCCAAAGGTAACATCACATAGTGCGTGTTACAGTACTCCAAACAGGATGTAATGAAGGTGTGCGTCAACATAGCCAATGTTTCATATTACTGTATTTATTCATCTTAGCTGATCTCCAAATATTTTGCCAATATCCTATGAACAGCACCCTTAAACAATGCCATTGCTGACGTGGAAAGAGAAGCCAAGCTATATCTTGTGCAATATAGGTCAGGATATCCCCTCACCATTCCCTTCTCCTTTTGTGTCGTGTCTTTTTAGATTGTAAGCCTGAGGGCAGGGCACCGTCTATTATCCTCTCTGTTGTAAGCCGCCCAGATTCCCAGTGATTGGGCAGCATATAAATAAATCCTATTATTATTATTATTATTATTATTATTATTATTATTATTATTGGATCTGCAATGAATAGATAAAGCAGCTCTCTGAATACCTGTTTATGAAGATAATCCACTGGAGCTGCAATCCAAGACATATCAGTTCAAGAAAACAGGCATCCACCAACTGGTTGCCAATCAGCTTCTGGGTGCAATACAAATTGTTGGTTATTACCTTTAAAGCCCTACATGGCTTGGGCCCGAGTTATTTGCGGGAACGCCTCTCCCTACATAATCTGCCCCCCACGCTCAGAATAACTGGGAAGAACGTATTAGAACACCAATCAACTAGGCTCACATCGACTTCCCAAAGAGCCTTTACCATAGCTGCTCCGAAATTGTGGAATGGTCTTCTGGAGGAGATCCATCTTATTGCCTCCTTGGAGGCATTTAAGAGGGCACTTAAGACGGATCTCTTCTGGCAAGCTTACCCACCTGACCTTGTGTAAGAGATATTCCCCATCTTTCTGACCACTGTATAATTCCATCGTATTTCCACCTGATGATGAGCTAGTGTTAATTAATTGTTATTTTATTTTATCGATGTGTTTTTATGTGTATTTTAGTGAGCTGTAATCCTGCCTCGATCTATTGGGAGAGGCGGGAAAATATAAATTAACTATATTATTATTAATAATTATTTGATTGGTCAGGGACCAGAGCACTGTCAAAAAATGGATAGCATCAAGTGGGCATTGTCAGCTTGGGGGATTGCAATGCTGTGTTGGAGTATAGCTTAGATAGATCTTCCAGTAAAGGAATTAAAGAAAACCAATGGAGATTACCTAGGACTTTAAAAAAAATTACTAAATATTTTAGATTGATGGATGGAGACAATTGTACCCAAATGTTAGAGAATATACCCCCCCCCCAAAAAAAATCACAAATGTTTTTCAAGAATAGATTTGTTTTGTATTTCTAAAGAATATGTATTTCAAGAATAGATTTGTTTTGGGCTTCTAAGAATATGGTTACAGTGGATCCTTGTTATACGCTGGGGTTTGGTTCCAAGATCCCCCGTGTATAACAAAATCCGTGTATGCTCAAGTCCCATTAAGTATAATGACATAGCAAAATGGTGTCCCTAATAAAAAATGGAACATCAAGGTATATTTATACTTTTTTGGAACATTTTCAAACCGTGTATGCTTAAATCCGTGTATAACAAATCCGTGTATAAGAAGGGCCGGCTGTACTTAAACGATGGATGTTTTGCCAAAAACCTTTTAAATTATAAGTCTTTGAAAATGAGAACCGGTTTATTTAGAAACTAAATGAGCATTTACTTTTCAAGTCTAAAATTTTATAAAATTGCAAACAAAAAACTAAGGATTTTTAAAAACTGAATTTAGACAAGTATACAAATTTTACAAAAGCCTTACATACAAGCAAAGCTTATATAATGTAGATCTAAATTAGAAAAGGAAATGGATACAAAAATGCTGAAGGAAAAATTTTGATAAGGAGATTCAACAAAAGATTAAATAGCAATTTTCAATGTTTTCAGTTCAAGAAATGAATGCTAAACTACTATACCTTACACAAACAAACAAACAAACAAAACCACAAAAATACTGAATTTGCTAGTAAGCTTGGGAAGTGGGTCTCTTATAAGCTGAGATAGGAAAAGACAAAGAATTTTTTTGCAAAGATTTAAAAAAGGAGATCAATATTAAATGGACAAAATGGCGCATTACAGACCGCCCGTTTGGGGCGGCCTGTATCCAGCCCTTTCCCTGCCGGATAGGGGCCTCAGCTACCACAGTGGCAGCCTCTGAGGCCCCAATCTGCCACTTTCCAGGTTGCGGGGAAGCGGCAAAAGGCCGCTTCCCCATGGCCTGGAAAGGGGTGTCCTTGGGGCTTCATGCCCCAAGGACAACCGATGGTGGCGGGGAGGAGGAGAAAGGGACTGCTTGGCCCCTTTCTGCCTTGCGTTGCTGGCGCAGCCGTCTAAAGGCTGCGCCAGCAACACAAATCCTAAAAGGAGCTCCATTTCGGAGCTCCTTGGTGCGCCGTGAAAAGTCTTCAAATAGAAAGCCATGGTGAAAGACAGCAACTTTGTCTAGTTCACTTGGTGCTGAGAGACTGCCATTTATTAAAACTTGAGCCTTTTGCACTGAATATATTACCTTTGAAACCTGGATAATGTTTTCCCCAAAATCCATTTTTCTCAATACTTGAAATTAATAGTTCCAGGAAATATTATCAAAGGCTTTTTTTGCATCAATAATAATAACAATCAAGGAGCCTTTTTCTTATTGTGGAATTCTAAATATTCAGTTATATTCAGAACAATTTTTACATTACAGTATTTCTTAACTGTCTTTTTGGTAAAAGTCTGTTCTAATCTTCATATATATTCTCAGAAATATGTTTCCTCAGTCTGTTTGCCAAAATCGTAGTAAATAGCTTATAATCATTGTCCAATAAGGAAATAGGTCTATAATTCTTTGTAGATCTCTCATCTGTGTCCTCTTTATGAATTACTGTTTGTTGTTGGTAACTGCCCTCAAATCTGCCCTGACTCATGGCAACCATTGCTCTACTTTGGTTCTGAAAATTCATACCTGTGACCTCTCTGATTGAGTCTATCCGTTTGGCATGTACAGTACGTTTCCTCTCTTTCTGCTACTGTCTCCCTTCCATAGCATTATTGTCTGTTCTGAGTCATGCCTTTCGCCATCATAAAGAAATTACAGTGTGCCCGCGTCACACACAGCTTTCAGCATATGCTGAAAGTCACGCGGGGAGGCAAGGGCGGTGCATCCCATATGAACTAATGGGGTGCACACACATGGCGTGTGTGTGCTGCTGCACTGCCGCGTGCACGAGCCCCATTCATTTAAATGGGGCTCGAGCATACACAGAATTTGCTTTACACTGGGGAGTCTGGAACAGATCCCCCGCATAAAAAGGACACACTGTACATCCTTTTCAGTTGCTATAGCTAGATTAATCATTGTTAGAAATTGGAAAACAGGTCATCTGTCCATGGATCAATGGTGGACGAAGTTCTGGGAAGTATGGTTAATGGAGAAGCTTACAGACAATGTCAGGAGAACCTCTGAGGCAAGGAACTGTAATTAGTTCAAGGAAAAGTGGTTACCTCCTATAGAACACATAAACTCCAATTCTCATGCTTATGTTCCACCACAGCACAATAGGAGATGTTGGTTTGGAGTTTTGAATGAGACCTTAGTTTTGTAAATCTGTATTTTAGTTTGTGGTTTTAAAGTAGAATGATGATGTAATTGTTGTGTTACCTTTTGTATACAATAAAATTTAATTAATAAATAAATAATGAGTCATGCCTTCTCCTGATATAACCAAAGTATGATAGCCTCCATTTCCTTCCAGGGAGAGGTCCGGCTTGATCTGTTCTAGGACACATTTGGCACGGAACAGACTGCCATTTTGTGGCGGCCTGGGGCCAAAATTAGGGTTCGAGAGAACGGAGCAACTGCACACTCCCAAACCCTAGTACGCACTGGTGGTGACATCATGGCTTGGCCCCATCCACATGGACGTTGCTGGCAGGAAGTGGCACCATAGAAGTGCCCTTTCCTGTTTATGGCGCTGCAAAAAAGAAACTGCTTCTTTTCGACAGCGCATTGTTGCTGTGATGATTGGTGGCTGCAGAAACGATGCAGGCCAAAGCCCCCCATTTGTCAAGTCCCATTTGTTTCTCTTTTTGCTTTCCACTATGTCCTCAGCATTTTTCTCTCACACCAAATCTCAAATAAGTTTATTTTCTTTCTGTTGCATTTCCCCATCACACATCATCTTAAGTGGCCAAATTAACTCATCTTCAATTTTTTTGTAATACCCTGCAGGTAGTCTGTCTGGGCCTGAAGCTTTGCCCACTTTACTTATTCTTTGTAGATTTCTCAAGAAGCTCCGCGATAGTCACAGACCTGTGCATACTTTGCTTTTGTTCTATATGCAGTTTATCTAGTTGAAGTTTTTCCAAAAATTCTATCATATCTACATCTTTTTCCTTGTCCTTCCAATATAAACCTCTTTAAATTCCTCAAAGTTTTTTTGTGTTTCATTGGCGCGTTACAGATGTGCCTAAAGTACGTACCGTGTACATACTAGGGTTGCCCGGGGGCGTCTCTTGTAGACTCCCCCAACCCTAGTACATACACGGTATGTACAAAATGGCGGCGCCCATTCTAGATGGGCGCCGCCATTAGGACGTCACAAACGTGCCTCCTCCAAATGTCAGAATACAGTACAGGGAATGAGAGTTATTTACAATTAAAACATATTAAGAAAAATCTGATCAAAAAAGATGGAGGAAATTGTTACTTTATTTATTTATATTAATTTATTTATATGCTGCATGTCTCCTAAATTGGACCCAAGGTGGCTTACAAATGCTTTTAAAAAATGTACAACTTTACAAACATAAAAACATCACAGTAACAAGTTAAAAATATAAATAATGCAAAAATATGGAAAAGAACTCTTTTAAAGTTAAGACAGAAGATGAAGCTGTAAAAGAATATATGATAAGGTGCAAAAATTTGGGCATAGTATGGAAATGAATGTTTGGAGGAAAATCTGGATTAAGGATATAAAATTTACTTTATCTAGTAATGTGAAAGAAAATATGTTTGAGATGATATGTATGGTATGTAATGTGAAACAGGATGTCAAAAATGTCCAGAATGCTTTCAAATCTGTGTTAGAGTTGGCAGAATAAGAAAGGATCTGTCTTTCATATGTGGTGAACTTGTAAGAAAGTGAAAAGATATTGATCTAGAATTTAAAAAAAAAGTTAATTAAAAAAAAATTAAAGATCGACTACACAAATCACCAGAAACATTTGGGCTGGGTATCTTTGATAAAGAACTAAATGCCAAATACAGACTACCTTATTTACATATGATAACAGCTGCAAGAATGTTGTATGCTCAACACTGGTGACTAAGATTGCTAAAATTGTGAGATTTGATCAAATAGTCAAATTGACATGCATTTTAAAAAGATAAACTGAAGACTTTATGGAAGTCTGGAAACTGTTTATGGATTTTTTTTTGAGCAATATGAATTCTAGCAATGTAAGATTGTGTGGTTTTGGTTATTAATAAATCTAACAAGTGGAACTTAGTTAAATCCATAATGATAGAATAACATGTTTTGTTTTATTAACTAGTTTTTCATTAGTTTACAAGGAGGGTCAGAGTTGATTTGTGTCTGTGTTAGTCAGTGTTGTAGTTAGGTTGGGCTTACTGTAAGTAAGATTGTATTTAAAAATGTGCTGCAATGTAGTGTTAGAAACAGATGGGCAAAAAAGGTCACCTTTGGGCCAATCTGGGGGCATGGCGTGCAGATGACGCACATGCCCATATCAGCTGGAAGCTGAGCTGAGGCCAGCTAACGCAGTCCAAAGCCAGCCACAAAAGGAGCAGGGAAAAAAACACTCCTTGTTAGCGATGTGTTCCAGACCACAGCAGCGCCTGTCTTTGGGATCATGGCATCTGGTTGCTGCAGTCCTGTGCTAATTGGAGGGTCGACTGGGGCTGGAGTGTTGAGGTACAATGTGTGATTAAAAAAAGGTGACTGGACAACAAAGGGTCACTGTCAGCCATGATGACAAGCCATTTTCCCTTCACTGGTCAGTCATGGGAAATGACATGAGGAGATGGCCACCAAGTGCAGTAAAGTGCCGCAAAAGGGCTGCAAATGTGCAGAGTCACCTGGGATAGGGGACAGAAAACAGTGTGACACAAGAGGACGAGGCAGGGCCAAAAGACCACATGGAGCTCTTGTTATAATGAGAGTGCCTCTAGTCACAGTGTGGGTTGTTGTGATGGTGGATGGTGAATGGAGTTGTAGTTGTATGATAGTCGCTGTGCATAGTGGAACTTTGGAAGAATAAAAGCCTCGTTGGGAGACGCCTGTCTGCAGTGTCTACTCATTCTGGAAGGGGAGAGGTGCTTCTCCAGTTTTGCACACTGCTGCCTGCATCACGGAAGGTGGCAATTGTGGTGCCAGACAATGACGTGGTATATCACGGACTGCGCAACAACGCTAACATGGAGCAGCCTCTGGCTACTCCATGCTGCCGGTGTTTGACCCCTTAGTTCAACAGAGAATAGTTTAGTTTAGTTACAATATTGTTAAACATATACGCTACAGTATATCTCATTTTTGCTCCCCGCCCCTTTTCTGCTTTTCTTGTATGTTGTTTATTTGTTGGGAAACAATTTGTACATGTTAAAATCAATAAGATAAAGGTAACGGTCTCCCCTTTGACAAGGTTGTCAAGGCTTCACATTCATATTTTTCCTGATTTTTTTCTGTTGTCATTTTCCCGCAGTCCATCTGATTTGATATTATTTTACAAAATCAGATAGCATTATAACATGCTGGGTAATGTAGAAAAAACTTTTGATTTTCACCTTATGTTTCTACTGTATGTTAGAAAACAAAAGCAGGTCATTTTAATTAAGCATGGTACTTAGGTATGTATATTAATGGCAATTTGCCATTAACTGTAAATGGTCAAAGGTATTTTATCTCTAAATACTAGGAATAAAAAGTAAAGTTTTCCCCCTTTGACAAGAATGTCTAGTTGTGTCCAAATGTCGGGGGTGATGCTCATCTCCATTACTAATCCGAGGGAGCCACCGTTTTCCAAGATGACTCCTTTGTTATGTGGTCAGCATAATTGCACAGAACGCTATTACCTTTCTACCAAAGTGGTACCTATTTATCTACTTGCACTTTTTTACCAAACTGGTTCACAAAATGTGCTTTTGAGAGCAAAACTACAGAAATCTGAAGTATCTTTTTGGGAGTTACCCAAAGTAGTGGATGAATAAGGTCATAAACTTTAAACCAGCCTTTGCTTTGGTCTCATTAGACTATAAACTAAGTTTGATGGTTATGATGATCAGGCACATGGATTTGTATAGCACAGTAGACAAAATTTTCAGGTTTTGCTACTAGCTATTGCAATGGCCCTCCACTGCAGTCTCGGGAATTATATTTGACAAGAAGACTGACTTTAGGCAAGGCAGTAGTAATACAAATAATTAGACTTTTGTTTGAAATCATATTGTTTCAAAGTACCCCCTCGTGCTTCAAATAAGCAGATTTTTATGGCACATATATATTTTTCAACTGCTATTGATCTCCAGGACAGAGGCCAGTTTGGTATAAACCAAAAGCAACTAATTCTGATAGAAGATTGTTGTGCCTAATTTAGTTGTTACGCAAAGTTAATATAATGCATGTCAGATTCACTTTGTATGGAGCCTTAGCAGAATCACTGCATGTTAACAAAGAAGTCAAACAAAGTTGCATCATGCCTCCCTTTCTTTTTAATTTTAATGATAATAACACTGATAGTTATGTTTTCTCCTTTATTGTGCCTATGGCAGAAAATCATATGGTTGCAGTTTGAATTTATTCTGATATCTTGGTAAGGATTTCTTTTAATAAAACAGGTTGTATGAGAATGTTGATTAATTTTGGATTTATATATAAGCAGATAGAAACTGTTGTCTGTAAATTATTCTAATGCCGATGTCATGGTGCTTGAGAAAAATCCATATCCAAATAAATTATTAGGTGAGTCCTGGATGGGCATTATGTCTGGAGCAGGTTGGCACTCCCAATGTCTTCTGCTTATTGGTGAAGAGGTTCTGGATGTACTGCTGCAGTAACCATGTTTATGGCTCTTGAAGACCAAATGCATTGCAAAACTTTGTATCCAAAAACAAGGGTAAAAAAATCCTCTTGTACTGTACAACATTACCATCCCATATTTGAGGATTGTAGGCCAAGACTACCAAAGCTTATGCTACAATTTCTTTTACACTGTTAGTCTCAAAGGTACTACAAAATTCCTTTGAATTTTATTACGTAGCATTTTAATAAGACAATTGAGGATATTATAATGGAATTTCTGTGCGCTGAGTAACCCTTTGTTAATCACATGGCAGTCCTATGATAGCTGCAGGAAAATTACACAGCTAGAGAAAATGGCTTAACTTTTTCATTATGATGGCCTAGGACTAAATATAACCAAAAAGCTACTACTACAGGTTGAGTTTTGGTTATCTGAAATGTTTGGGACCAAAAGTATTTTGGATTTTTTAAAAAATTATTTTGGGATACCTGTATTCATATATATGTACATAAGGAAATATCTTGGAGATGGGACCCAAGTCTAAACACAAAATTCATTTAAGTTTCATTTACATTTCATACATATAGTCTGAAGGTAATTTTAGAGAATATTTTAATACTTTTCTGCATGAAACAAAGTTTGTGTACACTGAGCCATGAGAAAGCAAAAGGGTCACTATCTCAAGCACCCAAGAAAAAAGTTTTGGATTTTGGAGTATTTCAGATTTTGGAATTCCAGATGAGGGAAACTCCGCCTATACCTTCATGACCACATGCACATCCCAGCCATGGGGACATATTTGGAATTTCCCAGTATACCAACAGTGGGTGTCTGCAGCAGGTCAGAAGAGACTGAGAAGTAAGGAAGGCTTTTGACATTTTGTCTCTGCTGGCCCTATTACCACAGAAATTTCACAGGAGTGTAGTTCTCCTGCTAGAATGAGAACCATGTTGGCATATGGAGGAACATGAAGCTGATTACTGACTAGGACCACCTGTTATTCCCACTCAGGACCTTCGGCGGTGAGGATACAAAGTCAAAGCACCCATCACTGATGGCAGGTCACCCCTTTGGGTTACCAGTTCAGAAGACACAGAGAGTATACAGAGATCTTGGATGACAGGCAAGGCCTTGCACAGCAGTGACAACCACAGTGGAAGTGTGGGTTGTTTTTGCTGTGGACATGTTTACAGCATCTGAGAGGAAGGGACTGGAGGCAAGTTTTTACAGTGCTAAGATGAGAATAAAGTACTACAAGGTTGAGGGCCCGATTAAATAACATCCCCACATGGTCTGATTCAAATGATCTGTTGCATTGTCATTTACCATTGTTAATTGTATATTTTTATATTTATATTGCCTATACATGTGCTTGGGTGAATGAATCCAAGTTGAATGGGAAAGCAAGGGTACCCCATTAGTATAATCTTGGGAAGGGAAGTGTAGTATAGGGAAGTGTAGGATCAGGTATACAAGTCAAGGGCATGGTAGCACAGATATTTGACCCCTGTCCCATGGTTCAATCTTTTCTCCATTCTTCAAGATCCAGGTTGCTCTGTCAGCCCACTCTCTCGTCTATTAGTGCTTGTACTGGATGTCAGTAGGTCCATAACAAAACAGCCACCACCCATGACTTGGCAGTGGATGAAAGGGCTGACCTGGTGTTTATTACTGAGATCTGGATGAACAGGGTGGTATGGACCTTTCCCAGCTCTGACCTCCTGAGAAACTAGTGGAAGAGAAACCTAGATTAGAGGGCCAGGGAGGAGGAAACATCATCATTTATAAGAACCTTGTCTTTCCCACAAGTCCATTGGTTCTGGCACAGATCTTGAGAGTTAATATTTTGTGCTGGGCCAAAAAGATACATTTGCTAGGTAAATGGTAAATAAAGTTTCTCTTATTTACTTACAATCTCTTGCCATTGTTATTGCACTGTCTGTGGAAGCATTCAGTGCATATTTTTTTGTGGTATGTTTTAGATATTGTGGCATGCTCATGTGAACAAGATGTTTGAATCAATCCATCCCACCACAGAATCATAGAATCGCAGTGTTGGAAGAGGCCACAAGGGCCATCCAGTCCAACCCCCTGCCATGCAGGAACTATCAATCAAAGCATACCCGACAGATGGCCATCCAGCCTCTGCTTAAAGACCTCTAAGGAAGGAGACTCCACTACACTCCGAGGGAGTGTGTTCCACTGTCAAACAGCCTTTACTGTCAAGAAGTTCCTCCTAATGTTGAGGTGGAATCTCTTTTCCTGGAGCTTGCATCCATTGTTCTGGGTCTTAGTCTCTGGAGCAGCAGAAAACAAACTGGCTCCTTCCTCAATATGACATCCTTCAAATATTTAAACAGTGCTATCATATCACCTCTTAACCTTCTCTTCTCCAGGCTAAACATCCCCAGCTACCTAAGTCATTCCTCATAGGGCATGGTTTCCAGGCCCTTCGCCATTTTAGTCACCCTCCTTTGGACACGCTCTAGTTTCTCAACATCCTTTTCATCTTTTTCCTTCAAGTGATGAGGCCAAAGCTGTCTAGTGTTTCCAAAAGCATCTCCAGCGCCTTGAATTCAAACCAGAAGCATATGGAGAACCAGTTCAGTTCCTGTAAGACCAGTTTTATACTGTATGGTCAATGCTCTAAACCATTCTGTCTTCAAACTACATTTCCCAAAAAGTGAATCCCAGGATGAAGCAATCTTCCAAAGCACAGAAAGAAATGTTGCAGAGGCCAGAATCTACAAGCTCATTCAATACTGCCTGAAAGTGATTATGGAGCATACCTGCTAGGTTCTTCCCATATTCCACAGATAGCATTTTGTCTGCTTTCCTCAGCAGGACAGTTCTGGCAGCACACACTGCACACTCTGCAAAACACATTGCTGTTTTCAGCAGCAAAGACTAATTTGCTCTGCTAAAGGCAGGGAAGGAGCTTTTAATTTCAATGGTTACCATGCCCTACCTTTCACAAACAATAAAAGAGGCAGTAAAACCTGTGTTGTCACTGTACGTTTGCTATGAATGGCAATGGATTGCTTTAAGAGCCCAACATTCTCTGCCAGAATTCCATAACCCATACTTTTCCTGAGCACAATTTGTTTTTAAGAGCTCCAGCATCTTACAGAAGACAGGAACAGCAGAGGCAGAAGCTGTACATTTGCTTAACAAACTATGGTTCTAAGGCTAGAGTCTTACATCTGAGAGTGAGCTGGACCCAATTCAATGGAACATTCTTCTAAAGAGACACCTATAAAGAACTGTGTTGTAAGAGGTGTTCCTTGAAGTAATCTTGGGGCATCCATGAGACTGTGCAGACATGACATTGAGGACAGGATGGAAGAAGGAGGGAGAAAGTGAGAAGCAATTTGTCCATGATGCTTGCAAGCAAGGAATATATAGGACAAGAGAGAAATAAGGGAAAGAAAGAAATCCTACTAGCTCTAATGAAACCTTTACTACCAAGAAGTCATTATGCTGTCTTAGAGAGCTCATTAGTTTCAGCTTCTTCCTCACATACAAGAAGACCTGCACAATGACCTCTTTTCCTCACTATCTGGCCCTCTATATCTTCTTCCTAGCAGCTACTCTCACTGTGCTCCAGGAGACAGGCTTACTCTAACAATGCTCCACCCCACCCCACCCTGCTTACCCAGTGACTGCTTGGAAAATCAGCTTTAGGTGCTGGGTGAACTCAAGAGCCCCCATTCCTAGCAAGCCCTGGCAGTACTGTAGAGTCCAGATAATGGATAATGGAGAAGAACATGCTGTGAAGTAGCAATGACCCCAATAATGCTAGAAAAAGCCTGTAGCTGTTTCTGACCTTCATCACTGTTGGTCTGTATAGGCAGAGCATTTTTACACACACACAATAAAATACAAACACACACACACAAAGACAAAGAAATGATTATCTATGGACATCTTAGCTGGATACCCAATTCACTAAAGTAAATATTGGGTTCTTCACAGGTATGGGAGACCCAAACACATTCATCTGGGTGGAGTGGGGAGGGAAAGCAGTGTTCCCTACAGATGCCCGGCCTTCTCTTCCCCTCTGCCAATTTCAGTGCTGCTCAGTTCAGCTAAAGAGAAATCCTCCATATTCACAGACACCACACAAACCAGGATTAAGACTGGTTTTCTTTTAGACTAAGGGAAGGTGAGTGGTCAGAGACCACCCCTGGACAAAGCATTGCCATCTAGTCTATTATGTTTTCTATGAGGAGGTCAGCAATTGAAATCTTCTCTTGCAATGTTAAAGACATAAAATTTACCACCTAGTTTTGGAGAATAAGATTAAAGCAAATGGGCCCAAGATCTCAATTGCGCAAAAGAATGTACTGAATTGATTCACTTGTCTCTTTCAATTCCTCCATGGGACATAAAGGACAAATGGGCACATCTGGGGGGGAAAAAGGATTAAGAAACTGCCTGTCTTCACAATATTGCCAGTCTCTCCATGAGTCAACAGGAGGAAAAACAAGCCAGATTTCTAGTCTTGCCAACAACAGCTTGAACTATTTCTGGACTTCCTAACACTGAAAGGAAGGGAGCCCGACATACATCCCAAGAGCCAGAGGGAAGCCAGGGAAGGTAGGTGTTTTGGAGGAGACAGGAAGGAAAGCAGCCAACAAGATTGAGTTTTAGCCAGGAGTCTGACACCACATGCTCATGTTACATTAACAAAGCCAAACGCTTACTCTTGCTTCTACTTTTGTTTTATTTTGTTTGCCATTTGGCATTTTTAACCCTCTTAAGGCCCATACAGAAGATCTCATCGTTTTCATTCAGATCTTATTTAAAACCATTTCACATATATGCTTATAATTTTTAATGCAGAATAGAATCACAATTCCCCATTTTAATATGTATTGAGACTGAAGAGGGAGGAAGGAGACAAACCCTTCTTTTTTTTATTCTTTAACCACCCAGATTGTAAGTAGACTGTAATTTATAACAGCAGTCTCACACTGAGATCTGAAACATACTTATTTGGAAAGTAGTCTTGCTGAAATCCATGGGGATTGTATCCAAATAAATACATTGAGAACTATGATGTAAGACTATTATAAAAACATGCTTGCTGATTTGTTGTACTGCTTGTGGCATTATGCCAATGTCGTTAATGTCTATCTGAAATTTTCAATTATACATTTCTCCAGGCTTAATTGGTTGGGTTAAAACAGTTATGCCACACAGCAACCTGGACTTGCTCTTCAGGTTGTTACTTTGCTACAGTACTAAAATATGCTACATTACTCATCAACACAATTATGTTGCTGGAATAGTAAGATATGTTGCACATAATTTTCTTAATTTCTGGGACTGACCCTGATGTATTGAGAGGATCTTCACAGCCAAATCCTTTAATTTTTACTGCTGGAAACTGTCATTGATACATTTAACATTCTTGAGAGATTTAACTAGATTTAATGAGGAGGAATTTTCACTATGTAAGTGAAAGATAACCGATGCTAATTTTTCTGAGATAACACTACTAGTTGTACCAGAAATAGCAGCAAAATTGGTAACAGCTGGACAGACAGACTGCAGTCCAACCATAAGAGTGACCTCTCTGTCTTGGTTCTTTTTGACAAATGTACTTCCACTGTGTTGATGATTTACAAAAAGAAAATCAATGGAAAAATTTCAAAAAATGTTGACATTAAAATGTAAGCCAAATCCCCATAATTTCATAGAAAAGAATCACAGAATCATAGTAAAATACCACAATGGCCATCCAGTCAAACCTCCTGCTATGCAGGAATACACAATCATCTACTGTTTTTCCATCTAGTGTTAGGTAACTTAAAAGGGGAAAAAATCAAATGCATCTTCAGAGGATATCAAGAATAGTATTTAGCTGTCACATCCTGGGTTTGAAACCTTCTGCCATTACCCGGCAGTAGTAGTTACATGCAAGCACAGCAAGAAGCCTCTTGTTCTTGCTGATTTGCCAGTTGTGACTGCTGCAGATTCCTAACTTTAAGAACCGGCAGTTAAGTACAGTTAATACTCCAATTATTTTTTGCTTAAACTGTATTTATTTATTGATGACAGATACACAGATGGATCCTGTGAATGCCTTGGAACCTCAAACAGGAATTGTATTTGCAAAACTTCAAACCCATTTTTGTTTAGAAAAATTATTTGGATTATGACAATATGCTGCAATTATATACCATAGAAATTTACACAGTAACTCATCTGCAGTCCCACCTTTCCGCTCCCATCCTTACCTGTGGACTGTGAGAAGCAAATGTATTTCATAATCCTAATTTTTCACATGAAAGAGTTTAAAAAAAGGCTAAGTGACTGTTCCAGAATCAGGCCTGCGCCATTATAAATGTTTGGGTGTCTCTGGCTCCCTGCCTTGTCTGCACACAATAAACCATTTTACTTTAACTGAATGGAACAACTTTTTTTAAAAAAAAGGAGAAAACCATCTTTTGTGTGATTATAAAACAGGTTCCCAAATGATGGTCTCGAGAAGGCTGACTAATCACATGGTAGTGTCTTCTCTGTCTCCATCTGCTAAAATGAATTAAACATAGCAAAAATAGATATTGAATAACATCTCTGATATTCTTTGTGTCACAATTAAATTTCTGGAATTGCTGAAGATATGTAATTGTGCATTTAAGTTGGGACCACAAATCCATGGTAGAGAACATTCTTTCTATGCAAAAGATTGACATCTGCAGTTTAAAAATGATGTATTAGCAAGCAATGTGCAAGTCCTCACCTGAGTGTCTGGAACACTCCTGCCAGCCAGAGTCCTAGGCTACATGTAAAAACATACAGCAACTCTCTATGTTCCCAGGTAAGAGGTCGACCAATAAGATCCAGAACTGGGATTTTCCCACAAAGGTCTTATTTTCAACAATATACCACCCTATGAAATGGCTTAAGATGGGGGAAACTTCATGACAGAGATGCATGCTACACAAGACTTAGAACACATAAGAATCAAATGTGAATGTTTATATTGGAATGGTGAAACAAAGCAAATATAGGGTGTCACTGTACATGGCTGTGATATAAGGGACTTCTCCTTGAAATGAGTCAACAAACTTGTTGGGGGCAGAGTGGAATGGTGCAGAAAAAGATGGCCAAAAATGACTAAGGGGATGGATCATATCTTCAGAAGAAAGGCAGCTTTTCAGCTCAGGAAAAAAGGATGATTAAAGGGAGACATGATGAAGATGAATATAATTGAAGAGAATGCTTCTCACCAGAGGATGGTGAGAGGCTTGAACAGAAAATCCTATGACCTAGGTTTAATATTTTCGGTATATTTAATCTGCAGAAGAGATTATTAAGTAGTGATATGAGAGCCATCTTTAAATACCCAAAGAGTGACACAGTAATGATAATGGATAATTGTTTTCTGTTCCTTCTGAGGGTATGAACCAAAATAAAAGTAGGGAAAAGGGTCAAAAATCTAAGAAAAGTGATTTAGCTTAAAGATGACTTTCTTGCAACAGAAATATTTGAAGAGCCTGGATAGCTGTCTATTTGGGTTGTTGAACTAGTTGATTTCCTACATTGCTTGGGAGTTCAGCTAGATGACCTCTGAGCTTCCTTCCAACTCTATGATTCTATTCTGTGAATGTTCTTCCTAAGCAATAGGAAGAACATTTTGTGAAGTACAGAGCTATAAGAGCAAATTGGTCAGTATTCTTCTAAGGGGAGAGGAGAAACTTTGGATAAGAGCTAGAATGAATAAGAGGGTTCTCATTTAGCAAATACTTTCAACTAATATATCTATATATCTGCTAACTACTGGGATTGTCCTATCTATTGGGGCTAGAAACAATACTGGAATATAGTTATTATAATAATTAAAATACAAGTCAATAGGAAAGAGGAGTACTTTGCTATCTCCTAGCAGCTGATTACAAGACCAGTTTGTTGACACTTACATGTATACCTCTTTTACTTTTAGCTATGTATTGATTCATTTACTTAAAAGAGGTTTCTAAGCTGTTCATATGAACATAGAAAGCTGCCCTATTACCAGAGCAGATTGTTTTCACCATCAAGCCCAATGATATGTAATCTCTGTGGCAGCAGCTCTCTAGAGTTTCTGTAAGAGGGTCCTTCATATCAACCGCTGACTGATCCTTTTTTAATTGGAGATGTCAAGGATTGAACCTGGCTTCTTTCTCATGTGAAGTGTATGCTCTACAACTGAGCCATGATCCCTACCCAAATGTCTCTGCAAATTACACTGTTCGGCAATTGCAGATATTTAATGACTAGGAAAAATAGTGTTCATACACATCATCTTTATTTGGGTAGACTGTCGAGTGACGCTGAATGTTGAGATCTGGTCCTTCTATAATCTTTATACAAGGCTCCATGGGTGAGTAAATTTAAAAACAACATGCAAAAAAAAGTGAACAAAAATATACATTATAAAAAAATTAAAATGAGTTTAATATCAAACAATTGAGAATTACACAACAAACAGGAAAACAGCAACTGTGGTATGCAGAAGCATTTGAAAACCTTCAGTTTAGAGGGGTCTACAATACAAAATGCCTTTGAGGCTTGATTACTCTCATTTTCACCTCTAGCAGCAAAAATGACTTCACATAGGCATCAAAGGCAATGAATCCAAGGACTTAACACATCACAGATAGTAACTGACATGTTTCCAGTGAAACCAGCCTGTTCACAATTGTTGGTGAACAAAATTGGAAGCATGTCTGCTTCCATCCTTTGGCTTACTTGTCTCTATCCTTGACTAAGAAATCAATCACCTGCTGCAAATCCACACCAAATGCTCCTGGTTCCCAATGTATGTACCAAATGTTTTTATATTCCGAACAGCTGATCTGTTTTTAAAAACTGAAGGAACACACATATGCAGGTGGACAGAAACGTACACAGATGGACGCACAGTATGATAAGCAAGCAAGCAGATGGATGCAGAAGACACACAGATATATAGTATACATATGGAAACAAAGACTGGGGGTACACAAAAAGGAAGAGAAGATGAACATGTGAATGTGGTGCAAAAGATCTATTACAGACAATAAAAATAAAGGTAAAAGAAAAAATAACATCCATAGCATTAATATTTTCTATGTTTCCTTTATTGCTATTTTTCCATATCAAAGCTGAGGTCTTGTGAAATATGACTGCTTCCAAAAGCATGCAGATTGGAATAAACACTCTGACTTGTTTAAGCATCTCTACAAAAGATGCTACTGAATGTGTTTACAAAGTCATCTTCCACAAAGCTCTAATCAGCCTAGTTCTAAACAACTCAAAAAGGGGATTGCCTCTATTCCCAGTATACTTTGTGTGGCATTTCTTTGATTATGAGGTTAGCATTATCCTTGAATTATGTTCATCTTGTTCCAGCTAATCAAGTAAGAGCTCCAATAAGTTAGGGGGACACAGTTAAGATATCCAAATGATAAGGTAATATGTAAAAGTCCAAGGTTGATTGTTACAGCCGGACCAAGTAAAAGAAATGAAATCATTGTAAAGGTTGAGTCTCCCTTATCTGGAATTCCAAAATCCGAAATCCTCTAAAACCCAAAACTTTTTTCATGAGTGGCTGAGATACTGACACCTTTGCTTTCTGATGGTTCAGTGTACACAAAGTTTGTTTCATGTACAATAGATTCTCACACTGGAGTTTATCACACGGGAAGCATTTCTCTTAATTTTGAATGAAAAGAAAGGGGGGCAGAACGCATTCACGTGAATTCGCTAGTTCAGCGAATTTATGTGAATTTGAATTGTGTTTGAACTGACTTCCCATTGCCCGAAAATAGCTTGCCATTGCCCGGAATTGTGTGTGGTAGTCTATCACGCAATAACGTGAAACCCCATATTGCGGTTCAGACTGACTTCCCATTGCCCGAAATTGCGTGTGGTAGTCTATCACGCAATAACGTTAAACCCCATGATTGCGTTTGGAATGCCATTGGATTATACTTCCATTTTCCCTTGTCTGATAAACTCCACTGAAATTTGTCATATGTCTCCACGTTATTAAGAAGTCTGATTTCTTCAAGTTGTCTTCTGGAATTCCATCTCCAAAGTATATATGATGGTTAAAGAGAGATGTTCCCAATAACGAAGGTGGTCTCTATGCTAATATCTTAGATTCATGAACTGTTACTGAGTATAAACCCACCTTCAACAGAAACACTCACACAATCACACTCCAGCCTCATTTCCCTTCACTGTTTTCTACACGAATGGTACAGTTGCAACTGTCCTATTTTTCTACATTTGATGACCTCAATGCCTTCTAAGCACTATGGGGATGGCAGCAATGTGCATCGTGCCTCATTGGGGCTCAACCGCAATTCATCATTATTTTATCTACTGGAATTTAATTGGATCCTATCAAACTCTCCTGATACTCCCTTTTCACTTTAAACACTGCTGTAGGAAAGATAAATGTCTGTGGTGCTTGGAAAAAAGGGAGGGAGAGCTTATTTCTCCACAAACGCTTCTGGATTTGTAAGATCCAGTGCTATTTCCCCTTCTGTGCCTGGCTAATTAGAGATACATATACTGTAGGTGTGCAGTTCTTATAACAGGGCTTTGCGTGTATGATTTATGGGAGCCTATAAATGTTTTCCAGGCCCAATAAAATACCAACACACACAAACACACTGAGTTTGACATCTGCTTTGATTTTACATCCGCTCTTTCGCTCTTGGTCTGGCATTATTTTTCTCCACCACTGCTTTCAATGCACTTTCCCTCCCTATAAATTCACCTAATTCTATAGCTGTATATCTCCAAAGTTCAGCATATTTAGAGCCTCAGGTTTTTCCAGCCATAATGAGACCTCCTAGATGCAAGTTCATATCAACGGAAGCAAGTTTTTAATTGAATATTTATTGTGTATTTAATTTATAGTTGCACATTTCTCTTTTTTCCCCACAGAAGCCTTTGGCGCATAAAATGCTTGGCTGCTATTGAGAATGGATGATCTGTTTTTGCCAAGTATTGTAATATATATATTTAATTACTTTTATTGTGTTTTAATAGTTTCAACCTGCTCTGAGAACCTGTTTATAGGTTAAAAGATAAAACATAAATTTTTAAAACATAGATAAAAAATATATGTTTGAAAGTCTTTAGATGCCTTGCTTCTTACCTTGGGAAAGATTAAATGGCCTACAGAGCCCAAATACAGTCCTCTGTCTGAACAGGGTACTGTGTAATTCCTCCAGCAACAATTGCCCCTACCATACAGCAAGAATAAAAAGAATAATACTCTTTCTGAATATTAATTTCCCCTCCCCCTCCCCCCCACTGCTTTCCTTAAAGGGTATCTTTATGTTAGGGCAAATGAGCACCAACACTAAATTCCAGCTACATAATGCATGGAGGAGTAAAGGGCAGGATCTACAGGAAGTATAGCCTCACAAGCAAGGGGACAGCTATTTCTTCATCTCCTTTTTTAAAAGTGTGGCTGAACATTGCATTAGAAGGATAGCTCAGCCTTTATGGTGTCTCTGCCACAACAACACAGTGCACAACCTCTAAATCAGTCACCCACTGAGAATAAACAGTTTAACAGGGTGCTAGGATATGAGTCTTATTTGTCATGAATGAAAGCCCTAGCATTGCTCAATAGGTGCTTGCAACATCTATGGAACTGCATTCTAAAGGGATTCATAATGGAAACACGAGCTGAAAGTGGGATAAAGCAAGAAAATCACATGCAGCAACCAACTATCATCACTAAACTACTGGAAAAATACATCCTACACAGGAAGATCTGTAATATAACTATCAATAATACCAATAAAAGATACATGAGCTTTTATTCATATTTCCCTGTGAACTACAACAGCAGAAAGGAAGAGGAGAAGGTATCTGATTTTGTTTGTATATTGGCTGCCTGGCAAAACCAGAGTGAAGGTACATTCAATTCGTCATATTGCTTCCAGACAGTAGCCAGCAAAATGTCTCAGAAAAGGCATAAAGGTGGATATTCTTGGTGTCTATTCCTAGTACAGTGCGCCCGCACTTGACACTGAAGCCGCGCTGCAATACAATGAATGGCGCACGCATGTCGCTGCGCTGCTGCACCTGAGCCCCATTATATTCAATGGAGCTCAAGCATACGTGTTATTCGCCTTACGCAGAGAGGTCCAGAATGGATCCTCCATATAAGATAAGGGTCCACTGTAAAAAGGACATGGTGGCTTAGCTGTTAAGACACTGACTCTGACAGTCTCAAGGTCAGCAGTTTGAGACCCAAGCGCTGTGTGACAGAGTAAGCTCCCATCACTAGTCCCAGCTTCTGCCAACCTAGCAGTTTGAAAGCCTGTGCAAGTAGGTAGATATGACTTTGGTGGGAAGGTAATGGTGCTCCGTGCAGTCATGCTGGCCACGTGACCACCAGAGTACTGCCCCCTACACTAGGACACTAGTAGTCAAACTTATCAAAGGGGAAACCTTTACCTTTTATTCCTAATATTTAAAGATAAACTGCCTCTGACCATGGAAGTTCCATTGACAGTTAATAGCAAACTGCTATTAATATACTAAGTTCCATGCTTAATTAAAATGATCCGCTTTTGTTATCTAACATACACTAGAGACATAGGGTGGAAATCAAAAGTTGTTTCTACGTTACCCATCATGTTTCGATGCTATCTGATTTTGTAAAATAATATAATCAAATCAGATGGACTGGGGGGCAGGGGCGCAATGTCAACAGAGAAAAAATCAGGAAAATATTAATGTGAAGCCTTCAAAGTTGTCTGGTTAGTTATCTTTAAATGTTAAGAGTACTTGTGTTCCTTGCAGGTGAATATAGCTTCTTGACTTGTTAAGAGAGTTCTAGAATGGGAAATGGTGTGGGAAAGGAATTTAAATGTTGAGAGTCATTGAAATTCACAATGCTAAAGAAAGAAGGGAAGAGCTAAATCAAGCAAAAAGTGCTTGAAGATGTGGTATATTAATTTATCAAGCAGAGGGAAAAAACTAATTACAGTAATATGACAAAAAAAAAAAAACCCCACATGATTTTGGGGTTTATCCTCTATTTTAAGGGATTTTCATAATATCCAGACCTGGTCTAGGTGCATGCCGATTGTAATAATGGTGATTGTGGTTATGATGGCAAGCATGAATTGAAATTGGATGGCACAGTCAATACAATCACACTATTTGATCCTGGACATATAGTTGAAAAATGAAGAACACACCCATAGATATTATTGAGATTTCCAAAATGTAAGTATTTAACTACATTCTCAAGACCCATTAATTTCTGTATGACTTCGATTAATTCCCATAGCCCATATTTTCCACAGATGAACAATTATGGTGATTCAATTGCACAGGGAAATGTTAACATTACATGGCCAGTACTCCTTTTCACAATTATGGTTGCAGATGTTTGTGTAACTATAATCACTAAATTTGTGAGGCTGCTAAATCATGGGCATGTATCCTGGCTTTCATATAGGGAAAACTAACTCTGCTTCCTGGGCTCCAACGATACTAACTTTTTTTGGATTGTGCCTCTGCATTTGTTTCTAATTCCACTCTTGACACAATTTTTGTGTGTGAAAAACTGCATTATCTTCATTAGCCTCTTAAGATTCATTTTGCACTGAATGAGTTTTTGATTATTTGCCTCACTAGTAACTTCTAGCCTATATTACAATGAAGGCATCTGTGTACTTTTGTCATCTAAATGACTATGGGTGTTTCCACTGCTCCTTATACAAATGGTGGTAATGCATTCCTTGTACAGAATTAAGCAAAATCTACTGAAGTGCAAGCCATAGGTTGTATGAACACATCTATTTTGGAAATGTTCCAAGGTGCTTCTTTCTTTAGCATCTTTTTGTCCATCAACTAGTAATGCCATTGACAGAATTCAAGTTACTTCATGGATTTCTAAGCCCAATTCAGTCTCCTACATTTAGATGAGAATACACCAATGTAGCCTCCCTTCTTTAGATCTCATGTTGCTATAGATACAATTCCTTTCCCACAGGCTGCATTTCAGAGGCAACCTTCAAGACCCATTAAGCCTGTGCTTCTGCTACTGTTCAGCCATGGTGTTTATTGTTCAGTAGTGTCCTTCAGTACATAGCATCCCAAATCTCTTTAGAGTGAGCTGAGCTCAATTGTGTGCTAAAGTGAAATAGGAAGGTTTTAAAAAGAGATTTGGAGAGGAAGACCCACACCCTCACCCTGAGTGCTTGGGTCCTGGCAAAAATAATGGGATGGAAGATACTCAGCACGAAAAAGATTCAGATTGAGATTCATCATTTCAACAGCATGATGGAAATGGAGGTAAGGTAAGAAGAGATTTAGCAAAAAAATAAATGAACAAGTTTACTTTTAATCAAATTGAGTTAAAAGCTAGGCTCTTGTGGTGAAGGGAGAGGGAATGCTGAGTTAACCACAAGGTGGTGGCCTGATCACTCTACTTTCTTTGGATCTCCCTTGTTTCCTCATTAAAAATATAGCAAAATATAAAATTTAAAATTCAAATAAGAAATAGGATGAAGGAGGTGCACAGTAACAAAGAAAGGCAAATGACATCATAGAGCAACAAAATGGACAGGACAGCTACCAGTGAAACACATTTGAATTAATTTTCAGTTTTCCAAGTCCTACTACCCCAACCAACAAGGTGTTTTTGTGTTTCATAGTGAACCAGCTCTTGAAAACTCCTGAAAACTCTACAGCAAGCATTCTGATTCTGTCCAAAAGTGGAAAGTGGAACTACACTGCTCTGGAAAATACCAATATCCAGTTTCAGAAATGACATGGTGAATTCCTGAACCAGAGTCATTTAAGTTACAGCACACTTTGCAATTTATTGCTTTGTCCGTCATTGTGATTTCTAGACTTGCTGCAAAAATTTATAAGGTTTATGGAGGGACTAGCTTTGTCTTGTATTTAATTATACTCTTTTCTTTGCTATTGTGGCTTTTATGACTATTATTCTACCCCTCCCCCCCCCCCCCCCCGATGTATTTTGCCTTTCCTTCACTGGTTTGATTGAATTACTACAGGACAAATCAATTTTTAAAATTCAGACTTACATTTCTCACCAAGGAATACTTAATATTTAATATGGCCACACCTGTGAATCAAAGAAAACAATGATGCACTGCAATGATGCATTCCCTCCTTGGAGGTCTTTAAACAGAGTCTGGATGGCCATCTGTTGGCTATGCTTTGCGAGTTCCTCTTTGGTAGGGGATTGGACTGGATGACCCTTGTGCTCTCTTCCAACGCTATGAGTCTATGAATGCATTAAATAGTAGGTGGTGCTACCTTTGTAGACCATATTTACATTATTGTCCATGTAGACAGAGAAGAATCACAAGTAGTGCATGAAGAACAAACTGTGAAATCTGAGTGTCTGGTTTCATATCATAAGATGCTAGGAAAAAAATCTGAGAGTCCTTAGTTATTTTTCTGTTGCTTCTTATGACATGCAACTGGTTCCACCAATTACAACTGATATGGCAGGACTGGATAAATTGTGGCTTGTAGGGTGCATGCAGCTCCCAGAACCAGGCCTGTAGCTAGGCTGGGGCAAGCGGGGCACTGCTCCGGGGGCCCCAGTCAAAGGGGGCCCCAAAGAGAGGAAGACAAAGAGACTTATGCTGTATCTACACTGGGGAAATCACCTGGTTTGGCACCGCTTTCACTCTTTTCTGGCTCTAGGCTATGGTATTCTGGGAGTTGGGACCACAACAAACTCCAACTCCCCGAATGCCATAACCTTGAGCCAGGATACTTAAAAGCAGTACCAAACCAAGTGATTGATTTCTACATTGTAGATGCAGCCTCTCTCTCTGGCGCACACACATCTGCATGCTACCCTGCCCCTTCTGGGAGTTGCAGTTTGTTGTAGGACTGGGCACATACACACACGGGAAGACCTTTGGATCTGAATTGGATCTCTTCTTCTTCTTCTTCTTCTTCTTCTTCTTCTTCTTCTTCTTCTTCCTCCTGCTCATCCTCTTCCTCCCCTCTTCTTCCTCCTCTTCTTCTTCCTCCTGTTCCTCCTCCTCTCTTCCTCAACTCTTCCTCCTCCTCATCTTCCACTCTGGGCCCCACAACATACTCCAACTCCCAGACTTCCATAGCCCAGAGCCAGAAAAGAGTGAAAGAGGTGCCAAATCAGGTGATTTTGCCAGTGTGGTTGCAGCCTCTCTCTCTCTGTTGCGCGTGCTCCCCTGCCCCTCCTGGGAGTTGGGATTTGTTGCTTGCTGGCTGGCTGGGCCCTTCTTATTTCTCTTCCTCCTGCTCCTCCCTCCCTCCTCCCCTCTTCCTCCTCCTTCTTCCCCTCTTCTTCCTCCTCCACCTTCCTCCCTTCTTCCTCCTCCTCCTCTTTTTATCTTCTTTCTCCTATTCTTCTTTCTTCTCCTTTTCTTATTTCTCCTCCTCCTCTTCTTCCCCTCTTCCTCCTCCTGTTCTTCCTCCTCCTCCTCCTCCTTCTCCTCTTCTGTTGTTGTTGTTGTTGTTGTTGTTGTTGTTATTGTTGTGTGCCTTCAACTCCTTTCCAATTTATGGCAACCCTATAGAGTTTCCTTGGCAAGTTTCTTCGGGAGGGAGGGTTGCCTTTCCCTTTCCCTGAGAGGCTGGGAGAGTGTGACTTGCTCAAAGTCACCCAGTAGGTTTCCATGGCCGACCTGCGATTTGAACCCTGGTCTCCCATTGTCCTAGTCCAATACTCAGGCCACTACACCATGCTGGACCCTCGACTGCACTTAAAGGTATAGTACTCAGCTATTATTTGTTGTTGTGTACCTTCCAGTTGTTTTCCACCTTACAGAGACCCTAAAGCTATACTGGGGTTTGCTTGGCAAGATTTGTTCAGAGGAGGTTTGCCATGGCCTTCCACTGAGAAGGCTGAGAGTGTGTGACTGGCTTGAGGTCACCCAATAGGCAGGGAATCGAATCCTGGTGCCCAGAGTCCTAGTCCAACACACAAATCACACAAAGCTACATCCCAACCTTCTACCCAGGAAGAATGTCAAAATGTCCTCCATTTTGAGCATGACTGAGAAACATGAATTTATATTGTTTTTTAATTAATGTTTTTGGCTTTTAGTTGGTCGTGTCCTCCATTTTTCTTGAACATCCTACAATGGCACCCACGCCACATGGTAGGACTCGGGACATTAGGGCCCTGAAAGTACTGTCTGCCCCAGGGCCCCTAAAGTCCTAGCTACGGGCCTGCCCAGAACTCCACCAGCCTTCGCCAGTCCCCCAGTCCCCTTGCAAAATGCTATCCAATGCATGAAAACACCCACATACTCCACCTACACAAGTGTCCCATAGCCCTATACATACACATTCCTCTTGAGACACTCTCAAAAGGTTGACAGGAGGTAATGCAATATCATTTAATGTCACCATTCTAAAAGGGATTGTAGAGGAAAACTGAATTATTTGGGCTTGCTCTAGGAGTTGATCCTACAGAGAGGTTGGGGGGACAGGAATTGGCCTCTGCTCCCCCTGCAAGTAGTTGCATGCTATATATGGTACCCTGTGATGTGGGATACAATCTCCACTCTCAAATGATTTTTTTTTCAATTTGCAGATCAAAGCAACATTGCTTACCTTCTTTTCTAAGAAGCAAATCTTTACATTTTAATTTTTTTAAACTTTTTTTAACTCAAATATCCTTTTTATTCTTTTAACAGTTTGGTATTCTTGCTTTCTGCTTCACTTAACATTTCTAGGTATGTAGTTACATCAAAAACAAAAACAAAAATCCATACAAAATAAAATTTGGATCCTTCTCCCTCATGAACTGCTAAATCTCTACTGTCCTGATCTGTACGTATTGTGGAACTAAGTATGTGTTAATATAGATTACCTCCATGCCTCTCTCAATAAGGGTTTCAGGAGTCAGCAAAAATAACATTTATTCAGTGTCTTAAATTAAGAAGGTCAATAGAAAGGACACATCTACTAAGCTACCATGTAGTTTGTTCCACTGACATAAGCAAGACACTGTTCCTGCCAACCAATCAGATTGTTATTTCTCATAATTTTGAAAGTATCAGTTTGGAACCTCGTGGTTAGTGCTGAGATCACAAAATATGACTTATTTAAAGTATTTATTTGAACAATATACAAAATTCTCAGATAAAGAACTTTCCAGCTAGAGTACTATTTCCTCCTAAGCATGCCAGAGCAAGAAAGGCAAATGGTGCACTCCAAAATCTACCTCAGTTTATGCCAAGAAGAGTCTGGCAACAACACAAGTTAATCTCTTTGGTAACTTTGCAATGTCATTCATGTGGCTGAAGGGCTGAAGAGCAGGGGGCAACGTTCATACCAGGTTGCAAATCAGCATTCACACAGCAAGTGAAAGAAATGTTTTAAAAGATTAAATTAGATGGGGAGGGAAGGGCTGTTCTCTTGCAAATGAGTGCATGTTGGAAGATGGCCCAGCCGGTCAGCCCAGGAATGGCATGCCTCTCTAGATGAAGGATTATTGAGACTTTAGACCTGTCAGTTTTTAGGTTCAGAACTCCTTGCAGGTAATTCATCCAGTACAGTAGGATATGTGGAACTTCCTGAATGTAACATATGAGATCACTGATCTGGCCTGCTGTAATGAATACCTTCTCAACAAAAGCTATAAAAAAGTAGAAATGCTACTAACTGGCAAAGTATGCCTGAGGATGCCATAATGTACGACTGGGCAGCACACAGACCACATATGCTCTCTGTCTGTTTTGTAGCCCCTGAAATTGCCTCACCATCACATCCACCAGTACACAACCGAACTGCATAGTGCTGCAGTGACAACTCACTTTGCCTCTAGCAATTTTTAAAATGTATGCACAGAGACTTTTAAAATCACTGCTTTACTTGAAAAATGTTATAGTGGCCTGGAACACAAAGTGGGACAGTGGAGACAGAGCTGTTTAGTTAAAATATATTAATAAAGCGGGACGGGATGCTAGGAAAGAGTCTAGTCTTTGATACAGGAATGCTTAGAGGTCACAAATTAGGATCACTCACCATACCTTTTGTGCAAGACTAACACATCAAGTGACATCCACTGAGTAAAATCAGTGAACTGGAAGTGGCAAGCATAAAAGCTGGAGAAGTGCAACCATTGAAATGTTATGAGGGAAGGTGCATAATGCTGGATAAAAATACGAATGAACTAAACTGTATTTGCAAAGTTGGATTGGTCTGAGTGCAGGCAAGATAGGCTAGGATGACAGTTCCTCTGGGACACCAGGAAAGCTGGCTCAAGCTTAGGCAGGTTTCTCTGCTTTCATAAGCAAATTTCTTTGAAAATGTTCATAAAACACAGCAGAGGCCCCTTGGGTAGTTTTGGCAGAGCAGTGAAGTAAAGAAGGGATGTTGATCCTGCAGAGAACACTTTCACACAGATGAATGCAAAGAGAAACAGAAAAATAGGAAAATGGCTACACACAATTGCAGAGAAAGGACCAGGACTCCTTCAAAAGCCACATGAGCACCATGCAAATACAAGATTATTCCTTTTTAATAAAGCACAAAGAAAACAAGAAACAACTTGAATGAGTGTCTTTTCACCGGAGAAGCTGATCCAGAATAAAAGTCTGATGTGGTGAAAAAACAGCAGGCAGTTTACTATCACAGGCCTGCACATCTGAGTCCACGTTTGTGTCAGAGGCAAACCAAAAGCAGCTACAAAAGTCTACACAGTGAACTTACCGAGGTGTTCTGGCACTGGATGCTCGTGCTGTTAAAGCGCAAGGCAGTGACACGTGTGGGGCTGCCAGGGATATGGAAGATGCACTCATAGTTGCGCTGTCCGGACTGGGGCTGTGGCAGATTTTTCGCTGTTAAGGTGATGGGCTTCACCACACCCACGGGGATATAGATCTGGGTAGATGGAAGAATCTGAGGACAGTCCTGTAAGAGATGAAGATCAGCAATAGGTTTTGAGACAGGACCATACACTATACATCTGTGTTGGATGGGAATGACAGCCAGCACAAGGATTTTCAAATACAGTCCCAGCAATAAAATCACTGCTTAATGTACACCACAGCATACTAACATTGTTGTTGTTGTGTGCTTCCAAGTCATTTTTTTTACTTACAGTGACTTATAGTAAGGGTTTTCTTGGCAGTTTTCTTCAGAGGAGGTTTGCCATGGCCATCCTCTGAGGCTGAGGGAGTGTGACTTGCCCAAAGTCCCCCAGTGGGCTTTTATGCTCAAGTGGGTATTTGAAACTTGATCTCCAGGGCTGTCGTTCAACACTCAAACCACTACACTACACTAAGCTGTGTGAAAGAATAAAGCAAGTGCTCATAAAGTACTTTATTTACTGGAAGCTGTTCTGCAAAGGGACCCTCCCTCCACCGAACTACCTTTTCCCATCAATGTGTCTCAGCTAACGGATTCCTCAAACCTGATACTCTCCAATTCCAGCATTCTCATATTGCTTCAGGGCCAAAGGGATATTATGTTCTAGAGGAAGGGTTATCAAAGTGCTGCCCTAGGGCTGCCCACCGCCTACAAGACTGGATTGATAGTCATCCCAATTCTCTCTGGACTGCTCTTTTTCTTTTCTTTTTGATTTCCAGCTTGGCCATGAACTCCACTGGGTGGCCTTGGGCAGGTCATATGCTCTCAGGTTCGGGGGAAGACAATAGCACACTTCTTCTGAACAAATCTTGCCAAGAAACCTCCATGACAGGTTTGCCTTAGAGTCTCCATAAGTAAAAAATTACTTGAAGGCACACAACAACAAGTTCCAATGTAAGTACTTGTAAATCACCTCTCTAGAAATACCCTAGTCTCCAGAGTTGCAGTCACACTCAAACCACTATGCCACACTGGTACTGTTCACACCAGTTTCAAGAAGAGTAGTATTAACACCTCCACTTCCCCAAGTTATGCTTCAAAGAATATTTACATAGAATTACTTGATAATTTAATAATAATAATAATAAATTTTATTTATGTTTTCCCGCCTCTCCCGGTGGATCGAAGCAGGGTTACAGACTGTAATTTTGTAGAAAATCACATGCTTTGCATGCCACAGGTCTCAGATTCAACTGTTGCTATCACCAGATAGGTTTGGGAAAGACCTATATAAAATCCCAGAGAGTTGCTGCCAGCCAGTGTTGACAGTACTGAATTACATGGACCAATGGTCTGATTCAACATAGCACAGTCACCTATATCTTTGTTGGCTGTGCATCTTGGATTGTAAATAGTCCTCTATATTTGAAAGGGGGCACTGCGGAGTACAAAACCCCCACCTTGCCCCATACACATGAACAACATTGCAAGCAGCCAGGCCTTCCCCCTCCTGCTGCTTATTGTTTTGTTACCAAAAGTGCATATGTTAAACAGAAGTAACAGTTGGTGTAAACCAGCTCCGACCAGATGTTGCACCAGCTGGTAAAATTTATATGCATCTATGTCTGGATTTGCTTATTTGTAGGGCTGACGTTTTTGGTTCATTTTGACCAGTGGCTTGCATGCTCGTGGCAATGAGAAAGATGAAAAGATATGCCAAACTAATGTCTGCTGGGGAGATCATGAATGCTGTTTTGAAGGAAGCCTTTTTGCATCAGTCTGGTGATTCCCCTGCTATTTCACCCTCAATTTGCAGGGAAGGAGAAGCCAGGCTAGAAAAGCAAGAGGGAGACAATGTAAACTTTGCAGATAAAACACTGGACTGGATTTAAAATCAGCCATGAAATGTATGAATATCAGTGAAGCACTTGGTATCACTAACCAAGGGTTGTTATGAAGATGAAGCAAATACTACTGTATGCCACCATGCGTTTTTTGATGGTAGGACAGGACATATATTGGTGGTGAGCGTACCTGCGCATGTGCGCGCGTGCACACACACATACACAATGATGATGATTATGATGGTGATCATGGCCCCATACAGACAGGCCAAAATAAAGCTGCTTTGGGTCACTTTGGAGGTATGCTGTTTAAATGACACTCACATCTTAAGAGGCGAGAAGCTGCACCAAAGCTGCGCTCCAGTCCTTAGGACTGGAGCATGGCTTTGGCACGGTTTCCAGACTCTTAGGGCGCATGCATCATTTAAACAGCATACCTCCAGTGACCCGAAGCAGCTTTATTCTGGCCTGTCTGTATGGGGCCCATGATAGGTTGTTTACTCCTGACCAGAGGTGAGAGAAGGTAAAAAGATGTTACTATGTGTCCTCAAGGCTGATAAAAACACCACAATAAATGGCAGAGTTAGGGATGGGGTGACTCATAACTGAATTCGAGCACATCAGTAACAACAAATAGCAAGAACTATAAATAAGTATAAATGAATAAGTAAACAAGGGAGATGGTAAAGAGATTTAAGGCCTTTCTGTGTAAATGTCTCTATGGAGTTTATCACACTAGCGAGATCCTGTGGGAAAATGAGATTTAAATGAGAGTTAAATTAAATTCGAATTTAAATAAAACTCGCCAATCCAGGAAGTTTATCACACCAAATTGCTGCTAAAGTGAAATGACATAAAACTAAATCGAAGTTAAACCGGAGAAAAACGCCTGAAAGTCAAAAGCTACCATTTTCCTCCAGTTTAACTTTGGTTTCAATTAGTGTTATTTCACGTTAACAGTGATGTCATGTGATAAACTTCAGGCATTTCTGGGTTTCTCTCATTTAACTCTCATTTAAATCCTGTTTACCCATGGGATCTTGCTAGTGTGATAAACTCCTATGAAACATGAGCTGCAAAGCATCAAACAGCATGAGAAATCTAACAAACCATATGACAGGGATTTAGAATTTGAGATGGCTTTCTTGCCATCTCTTACTTAGGAAGCATAAGTGTGGTGTAGTAGTCTGAGTATTGGACTAGGACTCCAAGGACTAGAACTCGAATCCCTACTCAGGGACAGAAAACCACTTGGTGACCTTAGGCAAGTTACTCACTCTGCCTCAGAGCAAGTCCATAGCAAACCTCCCCTGAATTAATCCTGCCAAGAAAACTCCATGATATGGTTTCCTTATGGTGGAGTGACTTCAGAGGCACAGAACAACAAAGTAACTGACCCAAAAATCCAAACCTGTCATCAGCTCAGGAAATCACTTCCAGAACATACATGACTTCAGTATGAATCATGAGGAATTTCTCAAAGCAGGGCTCACTTTGCAATTCCTGTGATCCTTTGTGGGAAAGTCCACACTAAATACTAGCAAGCAGTTGGCACATCAGAACCCTCTCTGGAGGCAAACGGGTGTGCATGATGGAAAGGCTGTATCTGCACCTGAAAGAGACTGAGTTTACTAATGGCAAAGCCATGAGCTCAGCTAGCACCTGAGTCATGGCAGAGCCTTCACTGTCTCCTTCAATGAATTGTTATTCACACTCTGACAAAGCAGCTGCATAAAGTCTTTGCACCTTCTGTTGCAGTCATCCAGGTTGCTCTCTTGAGGTATAGCCTGACCTCCCAAAAGCCAAGAAGAGGATAAGAATAAACAGGATCAAGCAAGAAAACGGCCCTTCATCCCAGAAGGGTGCCACTTTGACAACAATAGCCTGATGCAATTCCCAGGTTACCCAACTGGGGCCTAGGAGCAAAGACACGCCTGCTACAAATAACAGGGAGAGGGGAGAATAACATGTTTTGAAGCAAACTGTTGCCAAAGAAGAGCATGTGGTGGTTAGGAGCCTGCAGACACATTCAACGAAGAAGACTCCAACAGGGGGGCAGACCTGTTCTTTTCCACAGCATATGCTATATTCTGTCTAGAATAGATCAACACTGCTAATTCCAGTAAATGAAAGCCCCAGCAGAAGCTATACTGGTGGCAATAGAAGCACCAGCAGTATCAGCAAGAGATGGGTCTTTCCATTCCATGAAATATTTCCAACTATGTGAGGACTGGGCTTCTCAAAGTGGTTTACAGGAATTCATTAACCCTTCACTAATACTGTTTCCTTCTCTAGGTTAACAAACAATGCCACACAACTAACAAAGCAGCACAAAACAGCTTGGTTTGAAGCTTGCCTAGCCCTTGCCCCAACTTCCTCTTCCTGGTTTCTTAATCAGGTGCAATTCTCTCACTTCTTTCCAGATGAATCCAACATGAGGCATGAAAATGGTCCACAGCTGATTGGGTCTTATCCTCATCAAGAAAAAGAAAACACCTGTTTTGGGATGTCCTTCACATATAGACTAAAATATATGTGTACATGTCAGCTAGCATGGCATAGTGAAGGAGCCCTGGTGGTGCAGTGGTTAAATGCCAGTACTGCAGCCACAAGATTGTGAGTTAGGGCTCTAAAGTTGACTCAGCCTTCCATACTTTCGTAGGTTGGTAAAATGCTTGTTGGGGGACAAATGATTTATGGATTATAAACCGCTTAGAGAGTGCCAAGTTCACTGATAAGTGGTATAGAAATGTACACTCTATGCTAAATGCTATTGTGGTTTGAGTGTTGGATGGCAACTCTGGAGACCAGGGTTTGACACCCAACTCAGCCCACTGGTGACCTTGGGCAAGCCACATGCTCTCAGCCTCAGCAGAAGGCAATGGCAAATCTCTTCAGAAGAAATATTGCATAGAAAACCACATGATAGATTTGCCTTAGGGTCACCATAAATCAGAAATGACCTGAAGGCACACAACAACAACAAATATGTGTACAAAGAACACAGCCACATACAGACTGTCTGAAAGTACTTGGCAAAAATGGCATAAAATGAGTATTGATCTACAGATGCCTGAGCAAAAACAGATGCTTTTAGGTCAGTTACTCCCCCACCACATACACACACACATGGACACCTTTTGCTGACTATCTTTTTCAGCCAAAGACTACTCATTCCTGCTACGTCACATGTTCAGTGTCTATGGAGAGCTGTGTCCCATCCAGCAAAAATTATGCCCTGCTTAAAAAACAGGAAGCACCTGGTGCTTAGGAGTTTTGTCCTAAAGAGCCTCATGGCTCAGCACTCATGATGCTGAACTGGAATCTACACAGAAAAAAATGGCTCTGATGCTAGCCAGGCTTTCCCCAGCTGTTCCTCTCTTTGGAACAGTCATTTCAAAGGATTAATGAGAACATCCTTTACCACATGGCTGTCATCTCCTTAGCCAGACTTGCACATTTTAAGTGTGTTTCTGGACATTACCAGGATTGAATTTTGGG
>NC_056523.1:53400202-53404048 GCF_019175285.1 Sceloporus undulatus
GGAACCAAACCCCAGCGTATAACAAGGATCCACTGTAACCCGCACAGAAAGTGGACAAAATTGGCTGCTTTTTACTTTTGGGAGATTTTGACGACTTTCTGCGTGGGTTAATGCCGGATTAATGCTCAATGCCCCTGATATTCCACCTCAACATTAGGAGGAACTTCCTGACAGTAAGGGCTGTTTGACAGTGGAACAAACTCCCTCGGAGTGTATTGGTATCTCCTTCCTTGGAGGTCTTTTTAAGCAGAGGCTGGATGGCCATCTGTCGTGTATGTTTTGATTTAGATTCCCTGTTGGACTGGATGGCCCTTGTGGTCTCTTCCAACTCTATGATTCTATTATTCTATGATGGCTTGTGAAAACGATCCCGCTTTTGCAGGATTTTCCCATTTTAAATCCCGTTTTTGCCCAGGATAAACCATGTGTGATAAACTTCATTGACAGAAGCAGCAGTGACAGTCACTTTTCCTCACTGAACTTTTCTAATTGGTGGGAATTAATGCCTCTTCTGACAGTTGTGGATCATTTTGTTTAGCCCAGGATTTGGGGATGGGGAGCTTGCAGTACATGTATCAGATGAGAGGTTTTGCTCCACAGCAATAAGGCAGAAATAATATTAGCTTAGAAAATTACTTGTTTCCAGTTATTCTTCTTTTTCCTTCCATCTACCAAGACAACAAAACAATAATGTAAGTGTTGTGCAGGCAATAATCTAAAAATATCTGCTCTCCAAAAATGTGTGCCTAGTGGGAGGAGATCCTTCTCAACGTGTTGTACTGTGTGAGGCGGCAAAGAGAAGTAATATTGTGAGCTCTGAAAAGAAATACTTTGTGCAGGAAACAAAAAAGATTGTGTGTTCTAGCAAAGAGACATCTGTGGTATGAAAAATAGAACTGATCGCCTTTTTTGCACAAAACTGAAGAAGAATTCAGGCCATGGCAACTGCAAGTAAAGATCTGCTCTGTGCTGGCTTCTTCACTCAGTATGGTAGTGGTATGGTGGCTAGCCCTGTGTACATATGAGTCAGCTTTGGCACACTGACCTTTAAGGTGGTTTAGAAGCAGCAGGCTAAAAACATAATCTGGTGCATCTTGTTGTAGGCTGGCAGTTGGCTGCTGGAAGTCAGTGTCGGAAGGCAGTTTCCTTTCACTCGCACAGGCTGAGATGGTCATGAGAATGTGTTCTTATATTTGTAAGGGACGAGGCTGGCTAGGACTGCCACTACACTGCAGAATTATTGCAGTTTGACACTGCTTTAACTTTCATGGTCGTTTGTTGTGGCACCAGAGCTGTCTGATAGAGAATGCTAAATAGCTCAGAAAACTACAAATCCCATAGTCTTGAGCCATGGCAGTTAAAGGAGTGTCAAACTGCATTAATTCTGCAGTGTAGATGCAGCCTAGGATGGATCCAGGCTATTTCTCCCAGTGCTGACAATTCAGTTCTGTTGTGCCTCGTGGCAGATGTCGGAAGAAATCCCTTTGGTCTCAACCCCTGGAACACGCTCAGGCTCAAAGTCAGCCATGCAAGTGGTTCAGACCTTGCAAAAACTTCTGGCATGCCAATTTTATGAAAGGTAGCCAGAAGGGGGTAAAACCTATGGCAGTGGGGTAGCCATGTTAGTCTTTGTTGTTTTCTCATAACAAAGAGTCTTCTGTGTGCATAAAATATACAGTGATAGGTATACAGTACTAAAATATACAGTGATAGGTATACTTCCAATTGTAGCAGTTTATTGGTGTCATTATGCATGAAGAGTGTTAAATCACAGGGTCTGTTTGCTGCATCTGCAACAATTTTTGATTTATGAATAGTGCCTGTAAGCAAGTTCAGGCCTGCCATCTAGGACAGGGATGAGGATTGTGTGGCACTCCACATGATGTCAGACTACAACTCACACCATTCCTCACTCGGTTGTGCTGACTAGGGCTGTTGGGGATTGTAGTTCAGCAACATCTAGAGGCCACAGAACTCCCACCCTTGAGAAAGAATGCAGAGATTGTCCATTTGAAGTTTTTGTGATATATTTGTCTAGATTTTGCCTAGCACTTCAGTGGGATTGTGTAGTTTAGACTGTACAGTTCTTTCTGGAATTCTTCAAAGTAGTCTGAGAATAGGGATCAATAAAATGTGGTATTAGAAATTTGTCTCCAAACTTCCTGTATGTGTTCCATTTTTTCATGATGTTGAGAGTCCCTCTTTTATTTACCTCTTCAATTATGGTGAAAGATATAATCCAGTGTTATGACCTTGCAGAATTCTTCTTCCTCTTTTCTATATTGACAGATAAGATCATTGCTAATTATTCATTTTCTAACCAGTTCTGATACAATAGCACTCAAAGCCTCCAACATAAGGGTAGAACTGATTCCTGGTACACTCATTTGGATAAGGGAAAGGAGGGCAGGGAGGCTGAGCATCTTTTCAAATCTCCCTCTTCTGTTCACTGTTAACAGATAAATGGCAGATTTAAACACAGAATGTCTGAGTGTTTATTTTTTTTGTCTCAGCTATGTTCTGTGCTTTATAAAACATGTATGGCATCGCATGTCCAAAAATATCAAACCCTTGACTTTTCCAGGTATGTAGATGGTATGTTCCACCCTTGGTATTCCATTCTGTTTTGATCTGATGGTTGAATTAACAGCATTGCTGCTCCCATCAATAATTAATTGATTATTTGTATTTAGTTAACACCCTGCTTCTTATGCAGCCTTCTCTCCCTTTATAAACATTTTCCCCTGATTTATTCTTGATTCCTGTGGCTTTATGCTGCTCTGAATTCTTCTCTGACATCATGTAAACTGTATACAGAATTGGGCTAGCTGAAACCAGCGGTTAAGTTTCCATATCCCAACCCCTTGTGAACTTCAACTACCCCTAAGTATCACTGTGTCCAAATTCCATATACTCCACTGTCAGTGTAATCCTAAGGAAACTACATTCTTGTTTACCCAAACTACTCATTATCCAAATATTTTGCATGGCTTCCAGGCCATCTGGGAAAAAGAGGTCATACTGTGCATATGCATTTTAGTTATTTATTTAAACTTGTAGCAAACATATGTGCAACCAGAGGTATGCCAGAAACTGAGAGCGCTTGTGTGAGAGTAATAAATGAGGAGCCTAATGGTCAATAGCAAAGGCCCTCTTCTCAGCTCTGATCTGACCATTCATTTATTGAACCCCTTTTCTCTATATGTCTCTGTACTTTACCAAAGTGAATTTGTGTGTTATTAGCCCATCATGCTTAGGAAGTAATGCTTACCGTATATACTCATCTATAGGTCTAAAAAATTTTGCCCCAAAAATTGACCCCAAAATCCCATGTTGACTTATTTACAGGTAACTATGGAAATGTGATAGCAGCTCTTTTAGATTTCCCCATGTGGTGCGGAGAGGAATTTATTTATCTTTTGAACCAAGCAGAAAGAGTCCTGAGTGACTGACTGATATTGCTGTTTGTTTAAGAGTCCATCTCCTTCCCACCCGTCTGGCTGAAACGATGAACCAAAAAGAGTCTCTCTTGCCACATGCACACATATACACACTGAAGGCGCCTCCAAGTTTTACCGTCGACCTATCCACAGGTCATTGCAAAATCCATAATTTTGGTCCCAAAACCTGACCTCAACTTATACATGAGGTCAACTTATAGTTGAGTATATACAGTATATACACTCAGCACCAACACTGAATTTGGTTGGGGTTTTTTAGCCCCATACAGACAGGCCAAAATAAAGCTGCTTTGGGCCACTTGGGAGGTATGCTGTTTAAATGATGCATGCGTACTAAGAGTCCAGAAGCTGCACCAAAGCTGCGCTCCAGTCCTTAGGACTGGAT
>NC_056523.1:53404148-53407329 GCF_019175285.1 Sceloporus undulatus
CATGGCAGGGGGTTGGAATGGATGGCCCTTGTGGTCTCTTCCAACTCTATGATTCTATGATTCTAAGTACGGCTTAAATGAAACTCTATTATAGCACTAACCCCATAATATAGTACAGTATTTGCTATCAAGTCGGCTTTGACTTATGGCAACCCTATGAATGAAGACCTCCCAGAATTTGGGTCATCAACAGCCCTGTTCAAGTCTTGCAAGCTCAGGACCATACGTGATTTTGCCATTTTATATAAGGGGCACCATTTGGCTACCCACTGTATATAATGGGACTTGAGCATCCACAAATTTTGGTATCTGGAGTGGCGGTGGTCCTAGAACCAACCCACAGCAGATACCAAGAGCGCACTGTATTTTCACACTCTAACAGCATGCTTCTTAAAAGCATCTGGCTGACCACTTTTAGCAACAGAATGGGAGTAGATTGACCTTTCACCCAATTGGACAGAGTGTGGCTTAGCAAGCAATTAAAATAGTTGCTATACTCCACTACTGTCATCAGAAGAAGAAACCCCATTGCTATTATGGATATTTTGCCAAATGACAAAAGGCACGGCCATTAAGAGGGGGGCTAGCAAACAACAGAACAGCATAAGCTAACTGTTTGAAGAGTGGAAGGAGGGCAGGTGGATGAGTGAAAGCAGGTTACAAGAAAAAAATTTCTTCTGCAGAAACCAAAGATGAAGAAATGTTGCAAATTTGAAAGGTAATATTTCTAAAGAGTGTGTACAGGTTTATAAGCATAGCAAAGACAATCTCAAAACAAAGCACTCACAAAGGGGTACTGTCCCATTTATCTCGGACATTGATTTCCACATCTCTCTGTTCAAGAAGATATCTGAAATAGAAACAAAGGGACGGCTTTAACATTAAGGAATTCATCAAACCCACTTCAGGCACAACTTTGCTAATTTCATTTTTTAAAAGCGCTCCCAGTAACATTTTTCCAGTCCTCATGCAAAAGAAAAAATGAGATACTACCAATACTGCTTCTTCTGTGTGACACCAATTCCCTCCATCTCCCCACCCCCACCCCGCTCTCCAACTCACTGGATTTTTAAATCTGTGAGATTCCCTTTCTCCACTACTAGAGCATGAATCTCCCTTGAAATTAATAACAACCAGAATTCTTTTGGAAGTCCATCCATTCTACATCAAGGTTATTCCAACCTATGGTGACCAAATACTGCACATGTAGATTATTATGAGTATGTGAAAAGAAAATACAGTCTGTGTGAAAAAACCTGAAAGAATGAGCACAAGCATGGTGTAATGGTTAACGCTGAATTGCAACTGGGAATGAGGCTTGCACGGATCACTCACTATCAAGAGTAGATTAGCCTACCAAATTTCGATGGGTTGGTGTGAGGATAAAGTGGGGGAGAGTTCCTTGACAGAATTATCAAGGCAATTTAAGCAGCATGAGCAATAACAGCCACAGTAAAAATCTGGGGGAAACACTGGTTGATATTCTATGGACAGGTCATAGTGTTGCTATTCACATTTGTGTGTTTGGACTGGTAAACATTATTATAGGTGAAACTTTTTGCTAGCTGACTGATAATGTGCCATTCACACATGAATGTGAAATGTGAGCTGTAATTAGTACCACTTTAGATTGTTATTTTGTTATGCAATGCATTTCTAATTTGATAATGATGTGATGAAATTACAAGAGATAGTTATTATAGCACAAAATATTATCTATAGAAATTGCTGTAATGGGAATTGTTTTGTAACCCTGTGTGGTGGCAGTACTGTTGGGATATAGTCACAAGGAAAATGTACAATGTGGGTTTTAATAGTAACCAGGCATTAAAGGGTTACTGTGAGCCATAATGATTAGGCATTTAAACAGGAAGTGGCATCAAAAAGATAGTCAAAAAGTGCTGTAAAGTACTGCAGAATGCTGCCAGTCTGAAAAGTCACTCAGGCAGGGTGGCTGGATCCTTTAGGAGACCAGAGGGAGAGGCAAGGCATGGAGCCTTTGCTAGAGTAGTGACGAGCATTTCATCTCAGAGAGGGTGGTTACTAGTGTGGATGGTGGATGGTGTCGATGTATATATTGTTGTACACAGTGGAACTTCTTCTAAGAATAAAAGCCTCATCTGAGAGAAGTTTATAGTGTCTCTTTGCTCACTGAGAAAGGGAGAGGTGTTTCTCCAGCTCTCAAGCTGCTGACTACAGTCACAAAGGTGGAAAATCTGGTGCCAAACATTGACGTGTTGTGCAACATCAAAAGTGTTTTAACAAGTACTGTACTGTATTCTTATGTCTTCTTTTGTGAATCCATACAGTGTACATTGATGCTGAAAAGCAACATACAAATCAAAGATGAAAATAATGTATAGAAATGATGTCTTCTTTGAAGAGGAGGAAATATACTTATAAAATCTTAATACAACATTCCCTCTTTCATACTAATCTGTTACTTCACCTTGTCACTCTCTAGAAATATCTAAAGTTCTCAGCTGTTTTAGGATACAAGCTGAACTGATAGTCAGATAGAGGCTAAAGTTGTTTTTCTTTTTCCTAACACTGCGAGAACTTGAGACCTCCTACCAGACATGAAGCAACAGAGTCATATTACTTAATGGCAGTTGGCTGGACAGGGAAGATTGACAAAAAATACAGGCAGAAATGTGACTGGCTTTCTATCACCCAAAACTTTTCTCTGTGGTATTTCAACAATGTATTTTAGATTTTCCTTGGGTTCTAACAGAATTTTTGTAGTCAGACTTTAAAATACTTAAAGCATTAGTTATCGAAAAGAGAAAGATCTATGCACTTGTAGAAACTAACAATTCCTAGGATGATAATGTACTTCCTATTGCTATGTTGTTTTTAAAGGTAAACATATGCAACTTAAAAGTTTAAAAAAATGCTCTCTGGTCTGTAAAAAAATTACTAGCTTGGGAAAAAAAGAAGAGAGATAGAGAGGTCTTCCTTTCCTCCAGTGGCCTACAGCAGTGCTACTCAAAATGATGGTCCTTGGGCCAGTGTCAGTCATTGAATGGGTCCCTGGCACATTCTCTGTATTACTGTTTTCTGGATTTTGGATGTTATTGTACAGGTAATAAATGTGATAGTCTCTAATGCAAACAGGATTTAAACAAGAGTTAAACGGGAGTTAAACAGGAAATGTCGTGTGATAAACATCAGGCATTTC
>NC_056523.1:53407429-53430116 GCF_019175285.1 Sceloporus undulatus
ATTATTAATTTATTATTGATATTCCTATGCTGACCCCTTTGCCCAAACCTCACCAAGACATACCACAACATATTCAAATAAAATAAAGCTATTATAAGGCCATTGAAACAAAAATATGTTTAAAGGATTTATACGTTCCTATTAAAGACATCTGCCATGCCACTTTTTCTGAAAGCCAAGAGACCTGGGGATGAATTGTAATTCTGGAAAAAGTGCTTTCTACAATGTTGGACTGACTTCAGAGAAAGCCCTTTTCCAGAACCCTGCGTGCTGCTATCTCTTCTTACTCCAAGTATTTGTCACAATAATGTTAGAAAGCATAAGTTGCGGCTGCTGACAGTTACAGGGGGTGGAGGCACCAGCTGCACAATGCACTTCAGTGAATGCTGATGCTGTTAAGTTAATTTTAGTGCAGCTGGAATGAAGCTATAAAGATGGCAGAACTATATGAAATTTTTGCAACTCACTTCTAAGCCATTGCTAAAAAGACCTCTCCTACTTCTTGTAAAAGGATTGTATTGCTGAGAAAAGGGAAGGGGAAGTTGCTTTATCCAGAATGAGCAGCTCAACATGTTCTTTTGCTCTGCAAAGCATTCTATTAACTCCCCAAGGTCCTCAAAACTTATACTCAAGCCTTCATTCACCTTCTTTGGAGTGCTCCAATTTTCAAATCATTCAAGTACAAGTATTTTGAAGGTTTTTTTTTTTATTAAAAGTCAATCTATAACCAATTTTTGGCCATAAAGAAAGACAGTAACATTGAAAAGCAGCATGTCCACAAGCTGTGCAAGTACTGCCTGTCTTCTCTTAGCATAAAAGCTAGAATCTTCATGTGGCAGGTTTGATTCAGATAAGCAAATTCATCTTTCTGTGTTCAGTTTTCCTACTAGAGAAGACAGAACTGAAAATGGAATGGCGTTCATTCAGGCCTTTCTTTCATGCCAATTGTCTTGGGATATGTGGAAGACCTGGAGCATAACTGATTGTATCGATCTGAGATCCCTTGCTTGTAAAGGTGAATGGGAAAGAACAGAGAAATTCATCTTTAAAGCAGGAGAATTGGGAAGATCCTAGAACTATAGCCATGGAAAATAATATATCCTCCATCTGTCCCAGTTTGGGAGGGACAAATTTGGCCTGGTTAATCCATGGCCATTCCACTTTTTCAGCTCCTTTGAAAATGTCCCAGTTTCTTCTCCTCCCAGTTTCCTTCAGCTTACTTCAGATGCTGCAAACTGAGTTTAAATTGCAAAAGTTATGTGCACTCAGTTAACTTTGAGCCGGAGGAAGGGATGAGGGGGAATTTTGCCCTTCCCTGTAGAGTCAGGCAAAGCAAATTGCTGCAGCCTTTCCTAGCATGTGTGTTCTTCCTCATTAATAACTTTTGCCATCTTGATCACATTCCTGTTTGGCCATATGTGTTCCATTTTTTAATTTGCGAAATTTTGGGCTGTATGATAGTATTTAGAAGCCTCAAGGGGTTCTGTCAGAGGCCACTGATTTACAATCCAAATGACACTAAAGTACAGAAAAGCCACTGCAGATCCTTTAGAATTTCTTTTTGCATTACATTACTGTTCCTGAAGGAACCTTAGCACAAGTGGACTCTCAGCCAAGGTTAGAGATTCAAAAGATGCATCTTTCAGAAACAATGAAGGCATGACTTATTGAAAAATGTTGGGATTTTAAGCTGGAATGTTAAACAAAGGTTTTCTTTTTTCAGACTCCAGTAAGACCATTTCACATGTATAAATGTTCATATATGAACATGGGCATCAGTGTATATGTCATGCACACACACACAACATAGAGTCCACAGTATTAAATCTTCTGTAGTATGCAGACTATTCCATATCCTGAACATTACTCGAAGGAGGTGTCCACATGAGTGCTGCTTGTCATATCCAATTTCAGTCTGTTCTTGTTGTCCCAGTACAAGTCTTCATGCATTTCCTATGCAATACACATTTCCTCAGACTGTTAATGTTTTAAAAAACAAACAATGTGCCAGTACATCCATACATATTTGATGCAGTAAACAAAACTAAAGTGGAGAGAGGAACTTCACAGGATCATGAAATATTTGGAGTTGTGTAAAAAAACAACAACTAGCAACTGTGACTCTGCATGCATACACATACAAAGCTTTAAAATGGAGCAACAAAGGTGATTTCAGTAATTAGAGAGGGAGTGAAACATTATTTATCGAGGATGGAGTCATCACAAGAAGGCCTATCTTGCCCAATGAGAAGTGGCAAATTATATGTGCAACTGCCCTATATATACCACACTTGGATGCAGGCAGGTGAGGAAAGAGCCAGTAGGTTTGGAGTAACAGAGGATTTTGAACAAGCCCCATGGAAAGGGTGCAATGGAAGTGGCACACAGCAACCAGTGAGAAGCCCAAGACAATTAAATCGCAGCAAGAGGTCTTAATATTTCTGGGGTCTTCTTTTATGGAGTACTAAGCATACTTACCCCAGCCTGTATTACAGGCTAGGCTGTTACTGAGCTGCAGCTGTGGTTGAGAAGATTCTTGATGGGAAGGATTGCTTCCCACACATTCAACCCTTATGGAATTTTCCTGCCCGCACATTTCCTGATCTTTAGCGGTTAGAGTATTTGTTGCCAAGATCTGTTGCCTCGGTTTCAAATCCACTGCCTAACATCCTTTGTGAAAATAAATATTGCTTGGCTAGGTGTGGCGGGGGTAAGGGAGGGGAGTGGAGGGAGGCCTTGGGGCTTGAACATATCTGGAATTCCCGGATTGGTTTCCAGACTCTCTCACTGAATCAAGATGTGGACACGTTTCAATGTGACACTCTAGATGAGTGAGATTAAACAACACCCAACATTTACATTTCAAGAACATTATACAAAAAGCTCTGCAGTGTCATGGAGCATTTAATACAGAATCTGGTTTTCTTCATCTTCCCAGAATTCCATTTTTCTGTTACAACTTCTTTATTTAAAGGGCCAGTAGCACATTAATAGTAATGATACTATATTTATTCTACTCAAAGAGAAAACCTAAATAAAATCTAAATAGGTTTAGGCATGTGGTTGAATGCCATTTCCAGATGTTGGAGAGTGCTGGGCTAAGATTCCCCTGGGGGAATCTTCTTCCACTGTCGCCTCTGCCCATTTACTTCTTCTCTCTTTTAGGGTCCAATCCATGCAATTGCACATAAGGAGTGAGACTCAGGGCCCATTCACACTAAATAAATAACCCACGTTATTTCATGGATTTGCCATGATCGAATCTCTCCACTGCATTTGATTGGCCACGATCGAATCTCTCCATGGCATTTTATTCCAGATTCCCATTCACACTCACATGAAATGCCATGGAGAGATTCGACCCTCACAGTCACGGCAGTGGAGGCAGAGGAGGAAGGGGCCAAAAGCAAGTGGAGGAAGGTTGATCCAAGGCATGGATGGGGGGCAGAGGAGGAGGAGGGGGCCAAAGGCAAGTGGACGAAGATGGATTGAAGGCAGGGATGGGGGCAGATGATGGAGAGGAAGAGGAGGAGGGGCCCACAGGCAAGCAGAGGAAGGCAGTGTCATCCCTTTCTCCCCACATTAGGCAGAGGATGAGATGGCTGCCACAAGCAGCTATTTTGAAAGGTTTTGAAAAATTCATCGTTACTTGTTTTATTGACACTATTTTATTTTTATTCCCAGTAAAGTTGTGTGTGGAGTTTTGGTTTGCTTTTAGTATAAAAATAACATAACCTTCATTCAGTACTATGACTTGGTGTGTGTGTGTGTGTTCGTACACATGTGCAATGGGGGTTGGATGTTCTGTTCTGCCTCAGAACACAAGGCATGGGAACGATAATGTTCCTTGTCCTTGCTTCCTCACAGCTTGCATGATCAGAAAGGTGAGTCAATGAATCACACAATCCCTATGCATCTTTTCTTGGAAATATATTCCAGTATGTTCAGTGAAGTTTTGTTTTTGTCGGTATTTGCCACCAAGTATAGTTCACTTTATGCCAGTCTGATGAATGACAGACCTCCAATAGGCCCATTTGCCAGCAGCCCTGCACAGGTCTTGCAAACTCAGGTCTGTGGCTTCCTTGATTGAGTCTATTAATCTACGGCACAGTCTTCCTCTTTTCCTACTGCCTTCCACTTTAGTAAGCATTATTTGCCTTTCCAGTGAATCATATTTCATGATATGTCCAACCCCACTTTAGTCATTTTGGCTTGTAGACAGCCGGTGTGGCATAGTTGTTTACATGTTGTCAGTCTTCTCCTTTTTGGCTGTTTTATACAGTCATTAACATTACATCCCCAGCGCGCCCACAAAATGTGCGTGCAACCACAACAAGTACATGGCCAGATTAGGCCGGTATCAATTATCATAATGTTTACAAAAAGTTTATATAAAGTGGTAGACATGTGCACTCTGATGCCTAGCTTGCGTCCCAAAACCAGTATAATACCGTTGCTGCCAGACGCAGTTTCCATTTATTTTAAATGCCTGACAGTCAGTTTTTTCCATTTACTTTCAGATTTGAATGCAAAAAGGATGTGAAAAGGAGGCCTAACAGTGACAATGTTGACTAAAGCACTCCCAAGAAAACTGACTCATCATAATGTTTAGAACTCTCACAGTGTATTGTAATGCAAAAAATATGAACTGCCTTAACTCGTGGACTCAGTTAACGCACAGTAATCCCTAAGGAACGGGACATTTAGAACCAAGAAATCAGGCCATATGCTACTTATTGTGATCAAAGAGTTGCCTCCAAATGGTGAACTTTTTTTAAATCCTCAGAACTGGATACATAAAAAAATCTGGCTTTTTACCAGATAGAAGAATAAAGGACAGTATTGCATAGGATTAACGATTTGAGTGCCCAGAAAAAAAAGATAAAAAGGTGCTCTTATTTTTGGACGCAGAAAGGATTGATAACACAACTGGTTTTCTGTTGACCTGTTAAAAAAAGAGGCCAGTAACATTTGAAAATGGATGAAAGCTATTTCTAAAGCATAGAAACATTCAAGAAACGAGAAATACAGCCTGTAACATATAGGGAAAAGACAAGGTGACCCTTTTACCACTTTATTTATAATCTTTGTATGTTTTTAGTATGATTAAGAAATTATGGGGTTAAAGTAAGAAGACAGGAATCAAATGAAAGCGTATCAGACGTCGGGCAGTATTACGTCCATCCTTGATATCAGAAGCTGCTGGTGACAATAAATAATAAGCAAGGTCTCAGAACTCATCATCAAGATAGACAAAGTATTAGGTAACTGAACTTGACGAATAGAGAAAGGATTTTTATAAATCAAGATTTCAATACAAAGAGTTAATACTGGATATATCTCACGATAAAAAAACTGTTAAAAATAATTTAAAAGCTTCAAAATATTAAATGGATTGGAAAGATGGGAAGATTGGCAAATATCCTCTATAAAAATGAACTGCTCCCAAATTCTCTGTATTTCAAATTCAAATATTATAAATGGGACCTTTTGAAATGGGATAAATATTCTTGTTTCTTTGGAAAAAAGCTACAAGTTAAAAGAAATTGCTACAGTGAAATAAATAGAGGGGTATGCTGGCGACCTTATAATAATTTGTTTTATTTATATACCCTATTCAAAATATGGGTGAACAGAAGTAAGCTAGGCAGTAGCTAATGCCCCCAACAGTCTGGGTCTCATTTTAACGACCTCGAAGGATAAGCCTGTCAGCTGGGCCCTTTTGCTGTCTGACTCGCACTTTGGTTTGAGTGAATAGCTCAGTACAGGCATTTAACCACGCCCCAGGGCTCAAGACTATATTATTATGCTTTATCTAATGATCAACTGGATACAAATTAAAAAGGAGTCTACTTCACCAAGAGTTTGAAAACCATCTGCATGGTACCTGGCTAAGGTAGATTGGTACACAAGACTTATAATCAGTATAAAACAGAACTTCTAATGTCGGAAAAAGATTAGAAGAAGTGGATAGTCATCCTGGGATGAAGTTTAATTAAAAGCCTTTTTTTAGTACAATCAGTGTAATGAAAATGGTCATATGGACATTTATTAGGAACCAAAAATAAGATAAAAGAGAGGAGGAGCTATGATAGGACTATAATTGTAGTTGTTCCTGTATTGACGATCAAGAAAGAAAAGATAGACTTAAACTTAATGGTTGAGGTGGGATAAGACTTACAATATCAACAACAGAGAAATCACCAAAAGCAAAATTTTATAATGGCTTAAATTTGAACGAAGATGAAATTCAAGCACGGATGGTCAATCGCTCAAACACAGGCAAATACAAATTGAACGGTGGGAACAAGTTGGATGAGAGGTTAAATTATGTTAAATTATAACCTCAAAGAAATGGTAAAAGGCATTTGGTTTCTTACACCCTATAAGTTACAAATGTGAAAACACAAGATGGTCCCTCCCTTACGCGGATCTTTTAGAATCCCCAATAAGGGGAAATCACAATGCTGGAGCCTCATTGGAAGTAATTGGCCGCCTTGGCGCGCAGAGCACCACGCACCACAGGCACACCCATTACTTTTCCGGGCGGCAAAGGGGCATTTCCGCATGGCTTCAACTATGCTGAAAGCCGCAATGCAGCTCACAGAAACGCGGGCCACTGAAGTAGTCAGAAATGGTAAAGAAATATGAACCTTTATCATGTTTGGGGCATTGTGAAAAACCGTTAATTTGGAGAAAACATTCTCAGATTCAGGAGATATTAAAAATCAGTACTCTGACCAAGATGATTTACTAAAATGTGATAGACAAGAGTAAGAAAAATGTGAAAGATATGTTGTATTGTTACAAGCGCAAAAATCTATTGCTGTGAATGGAAGGGAAGAATACCGGAAATAAGAGATTATTAAATGTCTCTTATTAAATGGGTTTAAATTATGAATTCAGGAATATTTTTTTATTTATTTTATTTATTTTTTATTTATTATTTAATAAAAATAACTAGTTATTACAGAAACCTGCTCATTTCCGAGAATGGAACCATTCATTAATATTAATGACATAAAATACTACTCTAGAACAAACTCGGTTTTCGCGTGGTAGATGTATGAAGGAATGACATGTAATATACAGTTGGCCCTCGTTTTGCGGGGATCTGTCCGGACACGGACATGGACATACAAACACCACACACACAAGTGTGTGTGCAAAACAAAGCTAACACATACCAAGCCCAAGGCTTGAATGGGGTGGTGTGCTGCGAGTGCTCATGGAATGAACATGACCACATAGCCCGAAAAACCCACAAAAAACTATGGATGCTGCCATGAAAGCCTTGACTTCACATTGTTTTTGTTTGTTTGTTATATCCTGCTTCTCCAAAATTGACACAAAGCAGCTACAATAAACATAATCTGTTAAAAAGGGGGAATAGATAACAGAATTTTATTTAGAATGAATCTAAAAATTTAAGAATGTGTTCACATATTTTCTGCCCCAAACCATTTCAAAAACTATGTAAAAGTAACATTCTGATGATACTACAATATCAGATCTACAATTCCTATCTTTGGGCTAACAGATGGACCCAAAGGAGCAGCGCACCACCTTTTTCAGCGGCCAGATAGGGGCATGACACCTTTTAGAACTGCAAAGTCGCCCTGCTGCCTACAGCACTTTCGCACTCCTTTTTGGTGTGGGTATAAATGCCACACTAAAGGAGCTGTGACACCCCCATGCGGTCTGAGTAATCCAGCAGGGGCTGTGGGGCGTCGTCACCAAACCAACCCCGCCAGCACTCAGCCGGCTACAGCCCCTTATTCCTTTCCTGAGCTTTTTCTCAAATTATTATGTTTGATCAAGGGAAAATGTGTAACAAATAATTTTCTAATTTAGTGTTATGATTCTTCTGTTGTTTGTTTTGGTTTTTTTTTGCTTAATCTCAAATTGGCAAAATCAGAAAGGTTCCCTTATAGTTCTGGTGTTCTGTATGTCAGGACTTCTGTGTGTGGGAATACCACCAAAAATATTGTAATAGGGAACTATATGGTTTCTTCGCAAAAAATGTCAGACACCAGTTCCCCTTCCTCTGAAATCGTATAGCCAAACACTGTATCATGGCTGTCTCCCATGAAGTACTAATCAAGCTGACTTGCCACCCACAGCCAATCTAATCCTTCTACTTTATGTTTGTCGGAAAACCTCCATTTTGTATAAATAGATTATTAATGAATTCTTTCATTTTTTTTCAACAATATAAGGGTAAGAGGGGAATTATTTTTTCATACACCTCAAAGCAATTTTAGCAGCTGGTTTCAAAGGGACCATTCCTTGACTGACCAGGTTCTCCTTTTTTCTGTAAGTTGAAAAAAAAAAAAAAAAAAAAAAAAAAAAAAAAAAAAAAACAATGTGAACACCCTCATCCATATCTTTGAAACATCATTAATTGGCACTGAAAAGATCTTGGAAGCAAAAGGAATAGGACTGAGTGTTATCAGCATATTGTGAATAGGACCGCCAACCAATAACGTCTACAGTTTCATGTTTAATTGAATAACAGGAGGACAAACTAGCCTATTACAAGTCAAAATTTTGGGAAGGCCAGAAAAAACCAAAAGAGGCAGACTCACGGCACGGGTGGGCCGGTCCAAGCTGCCCCACTGGCCCGCCGAGGTTTCTACACCTGCCCTAGAGGCCAACTGTCACAGTGTGGTTAATGGATTTTTTTCTAACAGCCTCAAAGCAGCAGTCACACAATGGGAGTCGGCTTTACTGCTTTACCCACCACATAGTCCCTATATGCCTTGATGAGCTTGTCTAAGATATGTCTCTACTCGAACGCACGGAAATTATATCCTCACAAATAAAAGAACCAGCCTGTAAACATGTTCAGGTTTCTCAGTAAAGGATTGACAGGGCGGAGTGGTCCGTTTCCTCATGGGCCAAAAATTTTCTACTAAGGCACGTACCGGCAATGGGATTGATTCACTTAAATCAAGCCTTTAATTATGTGTTCATTCGACAACAGAAATGGGCAGGCAAAGAAAAAGATCTAACTTTGTTGTAAAAAGACATTAATACTCTAGGTAAAGAAATAGAGAAACCTTCTTTGTGATATGCCAGCCCTTGAAACCTATGCGTGTCAGACTTTGCTCAGATGTAATAACATACAGCAAAAACCTTGGCCATACAATGAGGAAGGAATTGAATTCACTAATCAGCCCGTTTATCTCTCTTTGCGAATAAGAACAAGGAAAAAAGTCATGTTTTGGGGTGATAAAGCGAAGGAAGATGAGTTCAGGGATTTTCTCGAACGCACGTTTGATTGCAAATAAAAGGAAAAAGAAATAACAACTTAATTTGCTTTACAATTTCTTTGGACAAGCAGAAAAGACAAAAAGAAAACAACTCTCTGTGTTCAGTTAAATAAACTACATTGGATCACCAAGCAGTAAAGGTCTTCAGTTAATTAGTGACTTTAATAACAATTCCTCAATGATAATTAATATAAGCAGTATGGCTGATAAGAACAGGCAGAGTGTTGGCCCAAAAGCAGAAGAAAAAGGAAATAAATTCCTTTCTGAAAAATCCACTAACAGCATCTGTGGAACCAAAACAACAATGAAAAATAATCCAGTTTGAGATAACTTACTGGCCTGGCTTGAATGCTAGGGCAGTGGTTCAAACCTTATTGGTCCTCCACATGTTTTAGACTCAAATCCAGAAATCCAGCCAGTAATCAATGCTGGGAAGTCTGGGAGCTGAAGTCTAAAGCAACAGAGCCCAAAAGTTGGAACCATGTGCTAGGAATTCTGAACTGTAGTTTGTGAGACTTTAGCTTCTTGTCAGAGGGCCTGGTGCCCAAGAATACAGTTTCCGATTCCCTAGCACTGAGCCAGGCAGTTAAAGTGTCTCAAACCGGATTAGTTCTTCATGTGTTTGGCATTTCCATTTTTTTTGAGTAATATAGTTAAGCCATCCAAAGTTATTATTCTAATATTTATGTATAATAACTTTCCTTCCACCTGTCTAGATAGGGGATCATTCTGAAATTTTTTTACTCATACAACATATCTCCCTACAGAAAGTAATATTGTGGTATACATTCATAAATCTGTTTAGACAGCTCTTCTCAGCTGAGCTTTACAAACTAACAGTTGGCCTTGAATGTTATCTGGCAGTTGAAAGGGAACATCCAATGGCCTAGAGCTTCACCAGTTAAGTATAGGTGTCCTCATTCAGGGGACATATTGAGAACTAGTGGAAGAACACTGTCACCTCTGTATTTCAACCAGACGAAACACCATCCCTCCTTTCCTATATCAGCTTTTCCTGAAAGGTCAACAGAACCTTGTTCCAGCATGGCAGGTATAGTAATGCTGTAATCCCATTAACTCACAGTGACAATACAGCTATCCTAAATAACTTGCTTCACTTCAGAGGCAACTGCATAAAAGCACACAGGGTCACAGTCAGCACATAGTAGGGAGGAGCTACAACAATTCATTCTCTTACTCTTGCCACCTGGTTTTTCAAAATGAGCCATCTCCACCTTATTGCTACTTCTTTCTCAGTGAACTTGCTCCCACCTGTGACATGTTATTCACTATGAAACATAGAGGCAGGGATGGAGAATGTTATGTACCGATCTGTCTCCACACACAACTTGACTCAAAACCTTTGATCCTTTCTCATTCAGCCATCCTGTTGTGTGTGAATAAACATCATCTAGTCATCACCCAAATTGGATTCCATCACTGGATAGAAGGAGGAGACTGTTAACCTTTCACAAAACGGGAAAACCAAAAGCAATGCCATATATAGAAGGAAAGTATCGCCTTGACATATCTGGACCGGGTTATCCGTAAAGACAAATGCCAAACTCCAAGTGGAACAATTACGCTATGGGATTTGCTGCCACAGAGTAGTGTGATCACATTGGTGGCTTTAAAGAGGAATCAGACAATCGCATGAGGACAAGAAACAATGCTACAATCACACAGCTATAACCACCAGCCAGAGGTATAGCCTCCAATACCACTTGGGAATACGTAGATCATACTCAGCTTAGGTTTCCCACCACAGATAAAGCCGCCTGTGGTGTGGCCTCGCATGGATGTAAGAGTATTCCATTAGTTTTCAATATTTCCAGGGAATCCCTCTCCTCCCTCTCCTCTTCCACACACAAACACCGGGGGGGGGGGAGCAGAATCATTGTACTCCACAGCCGACAGTCAACCACTTTGGTGTATACAACCACATGAATCCATCCTGTTTCCTGCACGTAGTAGTGAGCTGCTGCTCCAAAACTCTGACCCCAGCAAATGAAAGAATTGCCAAAGAAATGGCATTATACTCACCTGCTGATGTCACACCAGATTCTCTAGCCTTTCAGAACAAGTCTGTCTTGAATGTTAAACCCTCTGCAAGTGTGTGGAGCACTGCTCCACTACCGTAGTCCACTGTTCAAGCTAGGCACTAAAATCTGTGGAATTTACTGTCATACAGTTCCCCTTCCTTTTGGGAAGTCTCAAGTTCACCCCACTCCAAAAGTGTGATTTTTGCAGATACTGATTACAGCTGAAGATCTGTGCTAGTGTTATGATACTATAAATCAAAGATCTGTCAAGAAAAAAGCAACATAGGTAAGTATATGATGTTGTGAGAGCAGGGTGACTCACAGAACATTGGAACCACACAGGTGTAAATGGATACTTAACAATCCAACTGCAGACAAAATGCAAAGTGGATAATTGGACACACCTGACAATTGTTAAGTGGTCAAGGCGAGATGATGATCAAGTGAGGAACCAAGAGAACCATGAGAATGATGTACCGCATGGGTGAAACAGACAACAGTGGTGGTACATGCATGCTAAATAATACTATGCATCCCAAGGTTTTTGTGGGTGTGTAAGTGGATAGAGGAAGTGAGTAGGTTGGTGTGTGGTATTTGGGCTGTATATAGTAGAATAAATAGACTTTTATTTAGACTACTGAGTTGTCGGTGTCTTGGGTAAGCTACGAACCAGCTGGATCGAAGAGGGAAGATTCTGTGGAAGCAAGAGTGAAAGGCTGGAAGTTTGTCGGGCTTCAGCTATTCTCTGTAACCTGCTAAGCTAAACCACTGGCCAAAGCTGGTCCGCGCGGTGCACACCAGGTGGGATTCGAGCCAGAGGTGAAGAGTACAATCCCATCACCGACAAGATCTTGGACAGTTGTCCTGAATATCAGGTGCTGCGCTGGGTGGAGGTGGGCATTATTGCACTCATGCTGTTTGAAACGACAAGGACCTCTGTGTCCTGGGAAACAGGATGCTGGCCAATAGGCATTTGATGATCCAGCAGGGTTTTTATATGTTCTAGTCCCCATTGATTGCATGATAGTGACAGAGAACAAAATCATCAATTGCTCGACTCATAAGTAGCCAATATTACTTAAATGAACAAGGAATTAATGTTACTTCTGATCTACTGACCCCTCATTACTGACTAACTCAATCTGTAAACCACAAAGCACCACCCCTCCCACTCCCCCCAATAAAGCCCACAGATGTGTCAGCTTCATTTCCCCTCGGAAATAAATAGACTCATCCATCCATTGCATACGTTCATCAGGCAAAGAGGTGGGTAGGAGGCAAGATCCGGCGTGTGGCGATAAGCTGGAAATTATGCTGCTCACAAACAAACCAGGGCATTTAATTAGAGCATGCCTTTGATTCACCGCCAGTCTAGTGTCCCAGCCCTGGATTATTTTAGTCCGTTTTACAAAACAATGTATTGATAAGAAGACACCCCTGAACTGAAAGACAGATCAGAGGCAAGATGTGGGGTGGCCTCCACAGGGATGGGCGGGCCTGATGAATGTTCAGGAATGCAGGAGATAATTAGGAGGTCTACGGCAGCCACAGCTGACAGAAAGTCCTGGAGTGTGCTTGCCGCTGCCAATCCTCCTTAGTCCTGCAGTTCTTCAGCGCTGCCGTTTTGAAATTTGCCTACCCAGAAGACAACCTCCCCTCCACATACAAGTCAGGGCATATAATGCACACACAGCACACACACAACAAACTGGTTTGTTGCCACCATCCGCCTACTCCCCTGCTCAACCTTCTTTCCTGCTCAACTCATCACCATCCTTTCATTTGGGCAGCTCAAGAGTATGGGTGCATAGTTCTTTCTTCACCATACATACCCACAAACACTCAATAGGAACACAAGAGACCTGACTCCCGCTGATGTTCCAAGGCACAGACACAATGAAAGAAGCCTGTCAGTCGGCGCCTCACACACTGCAGGTAGAAGTAGTATCAGTACTTTTGACACATGCTTGTGTAACAGTGAACTGCCTTCAGTTAACCGAAATTCGCCCAAAGGGGTTTATGCATGATTCCCAAGCTCTTTCCCGCATACAATATAGTCTTACAGAGCTGTAACCCCCTGCTTGGTCAATGTTTATTTCAATGAAAAGCTTTGTAATAGGCACATCTGAGTTAAGAATATCTGCATAGTAATCAACACTGCTGCTACAACTGGGGTTTTCTACTATTATTTTACTTTCCAACGCCAAAGCTCTGCGCCAGTAGATACATTAACCTACAAAAGGCACAATAGAAAACCAGACAAAACTTATGCCTAGGCAGCAAAGCATGTACCAACTCCTATTGCCCAACTAGCCCAAACAAAAGAATTGCAATAGTTTTGCAAGTGTGATTGTTATTATTCATGTAAGAAAGTGTATACCATTTCTTTAACAAAGCCACATAGTTGCAATGAAAATTAAGGGCTTAGTCCTAAAAATAGTTCACCAGACCCTTGTTCACATTCCTGCAAAAGGTTTCACGTTTTCCTCGTGATGGTGGTGCAATTTACATGAATTCAGGCACTTCATGCCACTCCTCCTACCAAACAACCAATATTGGCCCGCAGAGACATGGATCTCCCAGCCAGCCTGGGGGCATGCTGAATGCTACACCCCTATTAGGCCAGCACGTTGGGCCCCTTCCAGCTGTTGGGCAATGGCTAACACATTGTAAACACTTAGAGAGTGCTAGCACTAAAGATAGAATAGAAAGCTGTTGCATGCTATTCTTCATCTCCAAGTGGTGGCTCCTGATTGATGGGGCTTTCTGCTTTGCAGTACAATGACTTAGCTCTTAGTTAGTTTAAATTTATTTAAAGTTACATTACCTTTATTCCCACTTGTATTAACAGTAACTTATCTGGCACAGTACATCTCAAGAAAAGAATGTGGTTCCTTCTTCGAACGGCATAGCTTCCCACAGGCTGTGCACCAAGATGATGTGCCTTTAGGCTTTTATGGGCACCTTCATACCAATAATATACTTTTTCACCGGTTTAAATCATCTTTGCTGCGCAGATTCAATAACACCTTCTAAAGCTGTATTCTAAATATTTTAATTCAATAGGTAGTGCCCAGAAGAGATAGTTCTAAAGTAAAATGTAAACCTTGTGTGGCTCAAAGACAGCAGTTTGTGCACAAAAACCCAGATTCAAATCTGCACAGCAGGTGATAATGAGTCTTTGGGTCGCCACACACACACCACACACACACACAAACACACACACACACACACCATTCTAACTTTTCTAGTAGGGGGTGTAAAGATAGAGACAACTTCAGTGTAAAATGCTGATTGGTAAGAAGCAAAATAGGTATGATTGAAAGGTATACTTGAGTACTGCAAACGCTGCCTTCTAAGAACAAACAATTTATCATAGTTTGCTGCATCCTAATATGCTTAGTAGCAGGCTGGTCATTAAAACAGTGGGATTACGCCAGGTAACATGCAAATGACAGCTTTGATGTCAATCCTGCAAATGGCAAAGCTACTGCGATGAAGTGCACCAGGCGGAGGTATGATTATACAGCAGACCCTCCAATCCTGGCCTCTGCAGATGGCAAACAACAGATGGTTGTGCCCCAATTTTCAATGGCACAATCATGTGGATATCAGCGCACACACGCCATTGATAATAGAACAGGCATGGTGAGGTAAACTGCAGAAGATGGTCCCTGTAGTCAAACTACCACAATCCTAACTCAACTTTTGTGCTCTGCTGGCACCTGCTCTCTCCTCAACAGAAATGAGGCTATTTTAAAAGTGAGCAAGAATCATCATGCACATACGCTATTATTCAACATCTAGACTTCAGTAAGTGAACATATCAAAAAGACTGCCACCATTGTTTCTTCAGTTCACACTCAAGAACAAAAGCACACGTGGATTGATGCTTTATTGCAGATCTCTGGATGTTAGAGCGTACATGGACCCCGGGTTCAAATAATTCGTCCGCCGCCGTCGGAACCCGAATCCTCGAAGCCGAAAAGCCTAGGCGCTAATGGGAAAAGCCGCGATTTCGGCGAATAGCGCCGAAAAGCACCAAAAATTTTTCGTAACCAAAAACTCGTAACCCGAACAGTTTTTCCTATTGTTTTTTCGTAACCCGAATTTCGTAGGGGGCTTCGACCGGGTACCACGTATAATGAAGAATAATATTACTTTCAGCCAATTACAACGCAAAAAGCTAAACTGAGAAAGCACAAGGCAAAGATCAGCTTCAAGCAAACTGAACTTGCTTACAAGCATCTGTGAGTAGTTTTTTTTTTGCGACAATTTATGGTGACCCATGATTTCACAGGATTTTCCGAAAGAAATACTCAAGGTGGTTGCCAATTACTTCCTTTGAAATGCAATGCAATATCTAAAAGCAATGGAATATTCTCCAGCATTTTCACCATTTGTGCTGTAATTCCCCCACACTTTCCCAATGTGGCATAAGATTTCACTTCCTACAATGAGTATTTGCAGATAGGCAGTTCTATAATACCTTCTCGTGCTGGTGGTAGCTCAGAAATTTGTTGAAATTGAGATTTAGCATGCTTGGCAATACAAGTGGGAGAGGGAAAAAAAAGACTTTCAGTGAGCTCTGGTATCCACTGTGGTTTGGTTCCAGATCCCCAGGGATACCAAATCATGGATTCAATCCATAAATAAATGATACATGTACAATGGCAATTCAAGGTTGTTTTTGAATTTGTATATTTAAAAAATATTTTCAGGCTGTGTATGGTTGATGGAAAAAAGCCAGGATATGGAGGAGGGTTGTTTTTTAAGGCACCAAGAGAACTGCTATTGCAAACTGGTTTGCTCAAGAAGTAATTTATGTGACCCACAAAAGAGAGACCAAGAGAATGTATGCAGCGTACAAGCTTTTGGCATACTTCCCCTTTGTTACCCTCTAGGCATTCACAGAGAATGAGCACACGCCAAAATGTGTAACACTTTGGGTCTCTCTTATGGCCCAGAGGCATTCGATATATCTATTGTAAATCTGTGCAGTGCAGATTAGTGGCAACTGAGGAAACAGGCCCTCAAAGAGAAAGAATGGACTTATGGCAAAAAAAAATAAGTAAATGCATAGAAGAAACCCAAATCTCTTTAGCCTCAAAGAGTGGGATACTGGATAGATACAGTCCCAGCCTACACAGCTCTTTTACTTCCTACATTAATACAGATCAGGTTCAGAAGACGAGTTAAAATGCTACGGATTCTCTATAGTTAACATACGAAGTCCATGCAGTTGTCTGGAGGATCATTTCAAGACCTTCCATACCTCCTATCCCCCAGGGTGAGGAAAAGAGATATACGACTGTGGAGATGAATGTCTGTAAATTTGAGTAACACACCAAGAAGTGACTATCTTCCTGTCTCCATTCCCCCTTCCACCAGGGGAATACATTTACCAAAAAAAACATATTACCTTTCCTTCAATCGATGCGGTATTACTATAATACAAATTATCCAACTAATTTCTCATGAAATTCGCTCCACCCTCCCAATCATGCAAGCCAGTCCAGCACTGTACTGTGTCGGAAAGAACTCAAAATAAAACAGTTTGAGATAGGCAGCAAGGGAGCAAGGGCGTGTGGGACCTCTCTAGATGTAATGCATGGGAAGTGTGGTCATTAAGGTAAATCTCTCTACTAATCTTTCCCTACAGCTCACGGTGTAGCAAGAAAAAGGAAGAAGAAGGATGCAGTGCCGTGATTTTTAGAGGAAAGGCATATGCCACGCCATCTATATATCACAGCTCACTTTAGAGAAATTCAGCTCCCAACATAAAACCCGCCCTTTCTTTATAGGCCTGCCTTAGCACGTGCCTATCAACTATGACTACTATTACACAACATCAGGACTAGGCACCAGCTCTAAATCATTTTCAAGGAACAGCACAAGCGGTGTGCATCATGTCCGCTCTGACTTCCAAAGGAGCATATGGCCACTTACCTGAAAAAGGATGCGGACCAAATAGGTTTTTCTGACCCATCAGGGTTTCTTGGATCACAGGCAATGTTTCCAAGACACAGATGATTCGTAGCCAACAATACCACTCCATTGTTGCTGATATAGAGTTGGAAGGCCACATGAGAGCAGCTGTAGATTTTATATATGGGGCCCTTCGGATCCACAGACTCAATCTTGAATTCAATCATTGCGATTATCACACTCATGTATTAAAGGCAGAACAGAACAGAAGAACAGCAAGGTGGCCTAACCAAAGCAATATAAACAACAGCCAGCACACGTCCGATGGGATGACATTTTTTCCCCTTTTCTGTTTGTGTTCATTACATTTTTAAAAGCTCATGTATACACCACGGACTGTACGCTGTGTCAAGTGCAATCTCTGCCAAAGCGCATATTAGTTAACACCAGTGCCATTCACGCACTGGGAAACTGGTTTTCTGTTGAAACCACTTCTCACAAGCATAATACAAATCCACTGTTGCTTTTTCAACAGAAGAAGAAGTCCACACATAAGTATGTTTAGGCCTTTCACCTACACAATTAATACTTTGAAACTCAATGCTGCATCCATGGTTTGTAGTTTGTTGAAGCAAGAAGCTTTCTGCATGAGAATCTAAAAGAATCCGAAACACAGTCCAATAGAGAATTGTTAAAATGGAATCATGGTGCTATATTGTATTGTCTGAAGAGACCTTCATTTGCATGGTAGCAGTGAAGGAAAAGTGAGATAAAAAACTTACATGAGCATATCTGATGCACCAACACTTGCCTCAATCCAAATGTCCAGGGTCCAAAGGTATGAGACTCCTCCTCATGAATTATCCCTGTCTTAGGTCTCATTTCACTGGACTAAAGAGACATATAAGACAGTCCATTAATTTGAGAAGCTTATCCACAGTGATGGTTTATTTTTCAATATTATCCTGGGTAACATTTCTTTTTCAAATATTTAACGCTGGATTCTCTTGCCTCACATGGTACATAAAGTGGATTACAACAAAAACAAAACATACCACTCATGATAAAATGAAGTACAACACAACATAATAAGCTACCAGCTTGACTTACTATTAAAAACACAGCAAAAAAGGCTACGGGTGACAAATCGCCATGAATGATTTGTGCCCCACTGTGAGTGCCTCAATAATGCTCTGCACTATGAAAGTCGGCCCATGCAGATCCTGTTCTCTCCGCAAAGGCAAAACAGAAATATTACATCTTAGCTAGGAATGTAAAGAATAAAACAGATGTTCTCATCCCAATAAAAAGGCTATCACAATTGTTGACACACCGTCAAAAAAATTGTCAAGCACGGAAAACTTTTTCTTCTCAGGAAGCAACAAAAAAATCACCTTTTTTATTCTAATTTTTTTATTTTGAACAAAAACCTTTATTTAACAAACACAGGTGCAACAATGCCACAAACAAAACAAAAAAAACGAAATAAAAATACCGAATGTACAGAAACCGAGAACTGCCAATGGAAAAACATTTGAAATACCAGTTGGTCTGAATCAAAAAACAAGACTACATTCCATCCTTAGGAGATTAATTGCTTAGACAGAACGCTCTTAAAGCACACAACCTTTAAAAACTCTGGGTGGGTAATTGGCATGAAAATTGCAACAAGAGCACAACAACGGTTCAGAACCTGTGGCACCAGGAAGGGAATCGCACTGCAATTAATCAATTTAATGCACTTAAACTGCCATGGGCTCCATCCTATGAACTGGGATCTGTAATGTTGTGGAACTAGAGCGCTCTTGCAGAGAAAGCAATATCCCACAACTGTAAAACCCAGAATCCATGGCATTGACCATGTCTTAAACACTATCAACTGCATTATCTGCAGTGCAATAACAAGAAAGAGAAAGCCATGAGATAGTTTGTGGCGGGGAGACTCATTATCCTAGCAGGTCAGAAACTCAAACGAAAACACGCAAAGGTTTAGGCACTGTTACTGTAGCAGACAGGTCTGGCCACTTTTTAAAGAGAACAGTTGGGGCATCTTTGCTATTCCAATTTACGTTTTACAGCACATCTAAGAAATATGCTGTGGCCTTATTCTTTGTAGGGAAAAGGTCAGAATCAGCATTTACAAACAAGATTTTTCTCCTGATCCACCTTATTTGGCATCTGGCTACCTGCCAAAAACTAGCACAGCTGGCACACGGTACATTAAATATATGAAGACTTTTTTTAAAAGGTGCTACTAAATATAAGGGTTCAGTCTGTTGGCAATAATATATGTGGACTGCTGTAATGTGTACTGTGTCTATGAACAGCACCCCTCCTTTCTTGCAGATGTGAGATCTGTATGCTTGATTATACACGGGGGTGACCTCCGTATCTCCTCAAGGGGGTGTGTGTCTTGTGGTGTGCGCCTTGCAAGCCCCTGCAGGGGCGCACCCCATTCAAGCCTATGGGGCTTGAATGAGTCTCTTGTTCACGGGGGGGGGGGTCCAAACAAGTCCCCTGCGTAAATAGAAGGCCAACTTTATTAAAGTATAAAATTTGCATCAGGATAAAACCAGCAGCAGAAAAGTCCAGACTAATAAGCAAGCAGTCCAAACCATGGTGTCTATGCTAAAAGGTCTTCTGTCTGCCAGTCCTCATTTATGGAGAACTCAGAGAAGGACTTGAAAAGCACTTTAGAGTCTATCTTGGTAACATGTGGGACAGTGTTGTTCAATAACCTACTAAAACAGGGCATGACACTTGTTTCCTATGAAAAACTGTGGAGTCATGTGAAGAATCAACTGTGGGTGTTGTCAATGCTGGGCAGTGCCAAAGAAAAAACTGAGTGTGTTTTTAGCAACTGCATCCCATCTCTCCCTCCAATGCCACCACAGAAATCCAGGCTGAGAGATACAGTTCTGCAATCTCAGCAGTAAAACACATGAGAAAAGGATTTATTCTCAATTAAGTCCCAACTAAGACTGTATACACATGGGTGTGTACGTATGTGGGAGTAAGCCCCACTGAGTTCACTCAGCTATCTCTATGAGCGCTCCCAAGTCTGTCTCCACCAGACTTTTATCAGTCATGATGGGAGCAGGGCAGAGCGTTTCTACAACAGTGTCAATTCAACTGTCTTCTGATACAGTCAAAAGACAGTAAATTGACTATAGGTCTTGCAAAGAAGTATTCATCTAGTAAAGGAAACTATGCTGAATCTTAGTCTGCAAGGGAAATGCAAGATGTTCTGGGTACATCTTGACAACCACAAGTGGGACTGGTCAAGTATCAGAAGACTTTGGTAGCATACGTTGCAAACAGCATTACTGCTTAAATTGGCCATTGCGCTGACAGCCATTAAAGCACAGAAATCACCCAGACACTTTATGTATCACTATGCTATCTGTTCCACTACTATGACGGTGTTACAGGCACTTATCAATTGCCTAGTTACATAATTCTACAAGTTTCATTCCCCACCAATAATTTCCCTCTTTTTGATGATTTGTACGTCTCTATGTTTACACTGTCAGAATGATCACAACATAGCGTTGTCTCAATATAAGCTATCTCAGCTTGTTTGTATACATGTTATCTCCCCCTCCCCCCCCCCCAACTTTGTGGGAAACTATCTGCTATTCAACATGTCCTGATCAATGATCAGTTTTCTCAGGTTCCTTTCTGAACATTATCACAGCTTCTCACTCTCCCCAAAAGAGAGTATACCCCTCCACCCGCACACTGAGACCACCTATAACTCACAGACCCAGTTATGTTATGGCCAGAAAGATCCTGCTGTTATTGCCAGGCTTCACTACCAATTTCCTGTGTCATTTTGGAAAAGATGACCAGATGGCAGCTCTTCACCTAGCGACTAAAGGGCACAAGGAACTCTTACTATTGGCATTCCCCTGACTTACCTTGGCATCTCACACTGAAACAGCTTATATTCTTTCAATATGTTGTTCACTTTATAATCATTTAATGAGATATTGGATCCTCTGCAGATATACAGCATAACCATAGCATAAACACAACCTCTGCTTCAAAGAAAGCAAATTATCTGGCATTTTGCAAACATCTAAAGCAGGGGTGGGCAACTGCAAAACGGACAGGAGCTATTTTTCTTTCCTGAACCCTTCCGGCAGGCTGCAACAATACATTTAAGTGGTGCCTGAAGGTGATGTGATGTCAGTCTGACTGCCATTTTTGCCAATTTTTGGGTGATTGTTTTGATCTGTTTGGGATGTTTGGGGGTTGGGGAGGGAGCAAAGTATTTTTTATGCAGTGTTGGGAGATGGCAGGTGTATGGGAGCAAAAGAACACCCCAAAATGTGATGGATTTGAGGCGTCTCTGTGGGATGTCCAAGGACCATACCTTGCCCATCCTAGTCTAAAGCAAGTGTAAGAGGCACAAATCTTATATTGAAAATGTGCATCCAGAGATCTAGGATAAGCAGAGATTTGAAAGTTTTAGAAAATTAGCAAAGGGGGCACTCTTCTGTCCAATAAGTACGTGTCATCTTGCTCACTGTAGGAATAAGATACTCATAAAGCCAATTTCACAAATTCTAACAAGTCAAGAGTAAGCCTCAAAATGTCAACCAGGATTTCTACGCTGGCATTCTAAGACAAAACACTTTATCAATAACAGCAATGCAGGACTCTGGAAAAAGCATTCCTCTACACTGTTGCTGACAGGATTCTGATAGACATAGCCAGGTGGCAGAGCCATTCTGACAGCTTCTTGCTCTTCTTTCTTTCTCTTTTGGGGACTCATCAATCTCAGCCTTGCTACCAGACACCGTACGCTATTCAATCTGCTCTCTGGCAGCTAAGCTCATTCATCAGCAACCTACAAGTCTGTCCCATCTCCAAACTTTATGAGGCATTTCCTTGCCAAGAACACCGATATAGGTTCACCTCAGGTCGCTATAAGTCGGAAACACACTTGAAGGCAAGACAAACCCCAAAAAAAAAAAAAAATAGCTGACACAATTGATGATGCCAGAGAAGACAAGTCCTTATGAGGAAAAGGCAAGAAGCGGGAAGGTCAGAATGCCCCCTCAAATTGAAACTGCTCAAGAAATGTATGCAAAGGAGCAAAAGCAAAAGAGCAGTTTGCTAGTACTTTCCATGCTGCCACAGAAACAGAATTAGCACTTCCGGCTGCTTTGCCAACTTCGTTCCTCCTGACCTTCCACTTGGGATCTGTCTCTTACTTCTTTGGGTCTACCCACTGCTTGACTCTTATGTCCTTCCTCCTCCTCCACCACCACCCCACCATCTTCATCTCTTCCTCCTCTCTCTCCCTCTCTCTCCTCTCTCTCACACACACACACACACCACACACACACAATGCTGTGTGTTTGCTTGTACTCTTATCTGTACATGGCTGTGATTAATTCTCAGTGGCTGGCAGCAACAACAGAGGGGGGCGCT
>NC_056523.1:53430141-53431637 GCF_019175285.1 Sceloporus undulatus
GGGGGGCGCTTTAGTCTGCTGCCATACTTCAAAGGCACAGACTTATCTGCCTGAAACACACTTTGCAGCCTTTTCAGGAAACCCTTTCCAGTTCTACAGGGCTCACAGGGTGCTGAGAAGCAGTGCAAAAGAAAGGCTTATTTATGGAGCTGGATTTCAAAGCCCCCCTCCCTTCCTTGCCCACTTGTCCTTGCCTGAGTTCCTGTTTTGTGCTCTGCACTGACACCTGCTGGAAGCAATGGGGTGAGTCAGTTCCATATTCAAGCCTCCACAAATGGGAAAGAAAATGACATTTTGCATCCAGCCCAGGGATTCCTTTCTTTGCAGACATTCTGCTGCTCTGAAGCTTTGTAAGCACAGCAACGGAGCTCTGAAACAGGAATAAAGGGTTATCACTGCTGGCCCAGCATAGACTTGATAAAGAGGACAACCATGTTCCTGGCCAGATGTCATAAGCAATCCAAAGAACAAAGGAGCCACAAGCAAATTCCTCTCTTCAGCATAGCCTATGCCTTGGCTTAAAAACCTTGCCTTTATCCCAACTGGCACACAGCATTCAGGCCATCAGAAGGAGCCTGCTGAACTTAGAATCACAGAAACATAGAGTCAGAAAAGACCTCAAGGGCCATCCAGTGCAACCCCCTGCCGTGCAGGAATACACAATCAAAGCACTCCCAATGGATGGCCATCCGGCCTCTTGTTTAAAAATACCCAAAGAAGTGGATCCCATCACACTCTGATGGAGCAATGGATTCAAATTACAGGAAAAAGGAGATTCTACTCACCATTAGGAAGAATTTCTGCCTGTAAGAACTATTTGACAATGGAACACACACCCTCAGAGTGTGATGGGATCCTGTTCCATCCCCAATATGACATCCTTTCAAATATTTAAACAGGGTCATCATAGCACCTCTTAACTTTCGCTTATCCAGGCTGAACATACCCAAATCCCTAAGTTGTTCCTCCCTAAACTGTTCCAGGCCTTTCACCATTTTAGTCGCCCTCCTTTGGACATGCTTCAGTTTCTCAACATCCTTTGATGAGCTGGAGAGTGCCCAGAGGAAGGCAACCAAAATGGGGAAAAGTCCCCTGTGAGGATTCGCCTAGGGACCTGGGTAGGTTTAGCCTGAAGAAGAGAAGGTTAAGAGGTGATATTATACCTCTTTTTAACTATATGAAGGGATATCATATTGAGGATGCAGCAAGCTTGTTTTCTGCTGTTCCACAGTATACTTGGTTGCAGTGGGCACTCAAGACACAGCATCCACTGCCTTCTCCCCAACTATAGTTTGGAAGCTTCAGTTAGTACAGAATACGTCAGCCGGGTTGGTCACTGGTTCATCAAGATTTGACCATATTACACCCATCTTAAAAGATCTTCACTGGCTCCCTATTTGCTTCCAGGCACAGTAAAAGGTGTTGGTTATTACCTATACAGCCCTACATGGCTTGGGCCCGAGTTACCTACGGGTCCACATCTCCCCATAAAATCC
>NC_056523.1:53431662-53451883 GCF_019175285.1 Sceloporus undulatus
GTGCCTTCAACTCCTTTCAATTTAGCGCAAACCTATAGAGTTTCCTTGGCAAGTTTCTTCGGGAGAGAGGGTTGCCTTCCCTTTCCCTGAGAGGCTGGGAGAGGTGACTTGCTCAAAGTCACCCAGTGGTTTTCCATGGCCGAGCTGCGATTTGAACCCTGGTCTTCCCATTGTCCTAGTCCATACTCAGGCCATACAACCATGCTGGACCCTCGACTGCATTAAAGTATAGTACTCACTATTATTTGTGTTGTGTACCTTCCATGTTTTCCACCTTACGAGACCCTAAAGCTATATGGGGTTTGCTGGCAAGATTTGTTCGAGGAGGTTTGCCATGGCCTTTCGCGGAGAAGGCTGCAAGAGTGTGTACTGGCTTGAGGTCACCCAATAGGCAGAGAATCGAATCCTGGTGCCCAGAGTCCTAGTCCAACACACCAATCACACAACCTACATCCCAACCTTCTACCCAGGAAGAATGTCAAATGTCCTCCATTTGAGCATGACTGAGTAAACATGAATTTATATTGTTTTTTAATTAATGTTTTTGGCTTTTAGTTGGTCATGTCCTCCATTTTCTTGAACAGTCCTACAATGCACCCACGTCACATGGTAGGACTCGGACAATTAGGGCCCTGAAAAGTACTTTCTGCCCCAGGGCCCTAAAGTCCCTAGCTACGGGCCTGCCCATAACTCCACCAGCCTTCGCCAGTCCCCCGTCCCCTTGCAGAATGCTATCCATGCATGAACACACCTACACTATCACCTACACAGTGTCCCATAGCCCTATACTACCACATTCCCCTTGAGACACTCTCAAAAGGTTGAGCGAGTAATGCAATATCATTTAATGTCACCATTCTAAAATGGATTGTAGGAAAACTGAATTATTTTGGGCTGTCTAGGAGTTGATCCTACAGAGAGGTTGGGGGGACAGGAATTGGCCCGCTGCTCCCCCTGCAAGTAATTGCATGCTATATATGTACCCTGTGATGGGATACAATCCCACCTCAAATGATTTTTTTTTTTCAATTTGCAGACAAGCAACATTGCTTACCTTCTTTAAGAAGCAAATCTTTCATTTTAATTTTTTAAAACTTTTTTACTCAAATATCCTTTTTATCTTTTAACAGTTGGTATTCTTGCTTCGCTTCACTTACCTTTCTAGGTATGCATTACCTCAAAAAAAAAACAAAAATCCAACAAAATAAAATTTGGATCCTTCTCCCTCATGAACTGCTAATCTCTACTTCCTGATCTGTACGTATTGTGGAAATAGTATGTGTTAATATAGATACCTCCATGCCTCCTCATAAGGGTTTCAGGAGTCAGCAAGATAACATTTGTTTCAGTGTCTTAAATAAGAAGTCAATAGAAAGGACACATCTACTAAGCTACCATGTGTTTGTTCCACTGACATAAGCAGACACTGTTCCTGCCAACCAATCAGATTGTTTATTCTCATAATTTTGAAGTATCAGTTTGGAACCTCATGGTTAGTGCTGAGATCACAAAATATGATTATTAAATATTTATTGGAACAATATACAAATTCTCAATAAGAACTTTCCAGCTAGAGTACTATTTCTCCTAGCATGCCAGAGCAAGAAAGGCAAATGGTGCCTCCAAAATCTACCTCAGTTTATGCCAAGAAGGTCTGGCAACACACAAGTTAATCTCTGGTACTTTGCAATGTCATTCATGTGGCTGAGGGCTGAAGAGCAGGGGGCAATGTCATAACCAGGTTGCAAATCAGCATTCACACAGCAAGTGAAAGAATGTTTTTAAAAAGATTAAATTAGATGGGAGGGAAGGGCTGTTCTCTTGCAAATGAGTGCATGTTGGAAGATGGCCCAGCCGGTCAGCCCAGGAATGGCATGCCTCTCTGATGGAAGGATATTGAGACTTTAGACCTGTCAGTTTTTTATGTTCAGAACTCCTTGCAGGTAATTCATCCAGTACAGTAGGATATGTGGAACTTCCTGAATGTAACATATAATCACTGATCTGGCCTGCTGTAATGAATACCTTCTCAACAAAGCTATAAAAAAGTAGAAATGCTACTAACTGGCAAAGTATGCCTGAGGATGCCATAATGTAAGACTGGGCAGCACACAGACCACATATGCTCTCTGTCTGTTTTGTAGCCCCTGAAATTGCCTCCATACAATCCGCCCAGTACACAACCGAACTGCATAGTGCTGCGTGGCAACTCACTTTGCCTCTAGCAATTTTTAAAATGTATGCACAGAGACTTTTAAATCACTGCTTTACTTGAAAAATGTTATAGTGGCCTGGAACACAAATGGGACAGTGGAGACAGAGCGTGTTAGTTAAAATACATTAAAAAGCGGGACGGGGCTAGGAAGAGTCCAGTCCTTGATACAGAATGCTTAGAGGTCACAAATTAGATCACCACCATACCTTTTGTGCAAGACTAACACATCAAGTGACATCCACTGGTAAAATCAGTGAACTGGAAGTGGCAAGCATAAAAGCTGGAGAAGTGCAACCATTGAAATGTTATGAGGGAAGGTGCATAATGCTGGATAAAATACGAATGAACTAAACTGTATTGCAAAGTTGGATTGGTCTGAGTGCAGGCAAGAAGGCTGGATGACGTTCTCTGGGACACCAGGAAAGCTGGCTCAAGCTTAGGCAGGTTTCTCTGCTTTCATAAGCAAATTTCTTTGAAAATGTTCATAAAAAACAGCAGAGGCCCTTGGGTAGTTTTGGCAGAGCAGTGAAGTAAAGAAGGTATGTTGAATCCTGCAGAGAACACTTTCACACAGATGAATGCAAAGAGAAACAGAAAAATAGGAAAATGGCTACACACACATTGCAAGAAAGGACAAGGACTCCTTCAAAAGCCACATGAGCACCATGCAAATACAAGAGTATTGCCTTTTTAATAAAGCACAAAGAAAACAAGAAACAACTGAATGAGTGTCCTTTCACTGGAGAAGCTGATCCAGAATAAAAGTCTGATGGTGGTGAAAAAACAGCAGGCAGTTTACTATCACAGCCTGCACATCGAGTCCACGTTTGTGTCAGAGCAAACCAAAGCAGCTACAATCTCACAGGAACATACCGAGGTGTTCTGGCACTGGATGCTCGTGCTGTTAAAGCGCAAGGGCAGTGACACTGGTGGCTGCCGAGGATATGAAGATGCACTCATAGTTGCCTGTCCGGACTGGGGCTGTGGCAGATTTTTTCGCTGTTAAGTGATGGGCTTCACCACACCCACGGGATATAGATCTGGTAGATGGAAGAATCTGGGACGTCCTGTAAGAGATGAGACCAGCAATAGGTTTTGAGACAGGACCGATACACTTGATTGCTCTGTTGGATGGGAATGACGCCAGCACAAGGATTTTCAAATACAGTCCCAGCATAAAATCACTACTTAAATGTAACCACAGCATAACATTGTTGCTGTGTGTGCTTCCAAGTCATTTTTTTACTTATAGTGACTTATAGTAGGGTTTTCCTTGGCAGTTTTCTTCCAGGGAGGTTTGCCATGGCCATCCTCTGAGGCTGAGGGAGTGTGACTTGCCCAAGTCCCCAGTGGGCTTTTAGCTCAAGTGGGTATTGAAACTTGATCTCCAGGGCTGTCGTTCAACACTCAAACCACTACAACTACAACTAAGCTGTGTGAAAGATAAAGCAAGTGCTCATAAAGCACTTCATTTACTGGAAGCTGTTCTGCAAAGGACCCCTCCTCCACCGAACTTCCTTTTCCCATCAATGTGTCTCAGCTAACGGATTCCTCAAACCTGATACTCTCCAATTCCAGCATTCTCATATTGCTTCAGGGCCAAAGGGATATTATGTCTCGGGAAGGGTTATCAAAGTGCTGCCCTAGGGCTGCCCACAGCCTACAAGACTGGATTGGTATCATCCCAATTCTCTCTGGAATGCCCTTTTTCTTTTCTTTTTTGATTTCCAGCTTGGCCATGAACTCCACTGGGTGGCCTTGGGCAGGTCATATGCTCTCAGGTCCGGGGGAAGACAAATAGCACACCTTCTTCTGAACAAATCTTCAAGAAAACCCCATGACAGGTTTGCCTTAGGTTCCATAAGTAAAAATTACTTGAAGCACACAACAACAAGTTCCCATGTAAGTACTTGTAAATCACCTCTCTAGAAATACCCTAGTCTCCAGAGTTGCAGTCACACTCAACCACTATGCCACACTGGTAACTGTTCACACCAGTTTCAAGAGAGTGTTTAACACCTCCACTTCCCCAGTTTGCTTCAAAGAATATTTACATAGATTCTTTGATTTGTATATAATTTTATTTATGTTCCCCGCCTCTCCCGGTGGATAGAGCAGGGTTACAGACTGTAATTTTGTAGAAAATCACATGCTTTGCATGCCACAGGTCTCAGATTCAACTGTTGCTATCACCAGATCGTTTGGAAGAAGACCTATATAAAATCCCAGGAGTGCTGCCAGCCCGTGTTGACAGTACTGAATTACATGGACCCATGGTCTGATTCAACATAGACAGTCACCTATATTCTTTGTTGGCTGTGCATCTTGGATTGTAAATAGTCCTCTATATTTGAAAGGGGGCACTGCCGGAGTACAAAACCCCCACCTTGCCCCATACCATGAAACAACATTGCAAGCGCCAGGCCTTCCCCCTCCTGCTGCTTATTGTTTTGTTACCAAAAGTGCATAGTTAAAACAGAAGTAACAGTTGGTGTAAACCAGCTCCGACCAGATGTTGCACCGCTGTGTAAAATTTATTGCCTCTATGTCTGGATTTGCTTATTTGTAGGGCTACGTTTTTGGTTCATTTTACCAGTGGCTTGCATGCTCGTGGCAATGAGAAAGTGAAAAGTATGCCAAACTAATGTTCGCTGGGGGATCATGAATGCTGTTTTGAGGAAGCCTTTTTGCATCAGTCTGGTGATTCCCCTGCTATTTCACCCTCAATTTGCAGGGAAGGAGAAGCCAGGCTAGAAAAGCAAGAGGGGACAATGTAAACTTTGCAGATAAAACACTGGACTGGATTTAAAATCAGCCATGAAATGTATGATATCAGTGAAGCAATTGGTATCACTAACCAAGGGTTGTTATGAAGATAAGCAAATACTACTGTATGCCACCATGCGTTTTTTGATGGTAGGACAGGACATATATTGGTGGTGAGCGTACCTGCGCATGTGCGCGCGTGCACACACACATACACAATGATGATGATTATGATGGGTCATGGCCCCACAGACAGGCCAAAATAAAGCTGCTTTGGGTCACTTTGGAGGTATGCTGTTTAAATGACACTCACATATATAGAGGCGGAGAGCTGCACCAAAGCTGCGCTCCAGTCCTTAGGACTGGAGCATGGCTTTGGCCACGGTGTTCCAGACTCTTAGGCGCATGCATCATTTAAACAGCATACCTCCAGTGACCTGAAGCAGCTTATTCTGGCCGTCTGTATGGGGCCCATGATAGGTGTTTACTCCTGACCAGAGGTGAGAGAAGGTAAAAAGATGTTACTATGTGTCCTCAAGGCTGTATAAAAACCACAATATGGCGCAGAGTTAGGGATGGGGTGACTCATAACTGAATCCGAGCACATCAGTAAAAACAATGCAAGAACTATAAATAGTATAAATGAATGTATAACAAGGGAGATGGTAAAGAGATTTAAGCCTTTCTGTGTAATGTCTCTATGGAGTTTCATACACTAGCGAGATCCTGCTGGAAAATGATTTAAATGAGAGTTAAATTAAATTCGAATTTAAATAGAACTCGCCAATCCGGGAGTTTATCACACCAAATTGCTGCTAAAGTGAAATGACGTAAAGCTAAATCGAGTTAAACCGGAGGAAAACGCCCGAAAGTCAAAAGCTACCGTTTTCCTCCAATTTAACTTCTGTTCAATTAGTGTTATTTCAGTTAACGTGTGTCATGTGATAAACTTCAGGCATTTCTGGGTTTCTCTCATTAAACTCTCATTTAAATCCTGTTTACCCATTGGATTTGCTAGTGTGTAAACTCTCTGAAACATGAGCTGCAAAATCAAACAGCAAGAAAATCTAACAAACCATATGACAGGGATTTAGAATTTGAGATGGCTTTCTTGCCATCTCTTACTTGGAAGCATAAGTGTGGTGTAGTAGTCTGAGTATTGGACTAGGACTCCAAGGACTTGAACTCGAATCCCTACTCAGGGACAGAAAACCACTTGTGACCTTAGGCAAGTTACTCACTCTGCCTCAGAGCAAGTCCATGGCACATCTCCCTGAATAATCCTGCCAAGAAAACTCCATATATGGTTCCTTTGGTGGAGTAGTGACTTCAGAGGCACAGAACAACAAAGTAACTGACCCAAAAATCCAAACCTGTCATCAGCTCAGAAATCACTTCCAGAACATAAATGACTTCAGTATGAATCATGAGGAATTTCTCAAAGCAGGGCTCACTTGCATTCCTGTGATCCTTTGTGGGAAAGTCACACTAAATACTAGCAAGCAGTTGGCACATCGCCCCCTCTCTGGAGGCAAAAGGGTGTGCATGATGGAAGGCTGTATCTGCAACCTGAAAGAGACTGGTTTACTAATGCAAACCAAGAGCTCCGCTAGCACCTGAGTCATGGCAGAGCCTTCACTGTCTCCTTCAATGAATTGTTATTCGCACTCTGACAAAGCACGCTGCATAAAGTCTTTGCACCTTCTGTTGCAGTCATCCAGGTTGCTCTCTTGAGGTATAGCCTGACCTCCCAAAAGCCAAGAAGAGGATAAGAATATAACAGGATCAAGCAAGAAAACAGCCCTTCATCCCAGAAGGGTGCCACTTTGACAACAATACCTGATGCATTCCCAGGTTACCCAACCCGGGCCTGGAGCAAAGACACGCCTGCTACAAATAACAGGGAGAGGGGAGAATAACATGTTTTGAAGCAAATGTTGCCAAAGAAGAGCATGTGGTGGTTAGGGCCTGCAGACACATTCAACGAAGAAGACTCCAACAGGGGGCAGACCTGTTCTTTTCCACAGCATTGCATATATTCTGTCTAGAATAGATCAACACTGCTAATTCCAGTAATGAAAGCCCCAGCAGAAGCTATACTGGTGGCAATAGAAGCACCAGCAGTATCAGCAAGAGATGGGTCTTTCCATTCCATGAAATATTTCCAACTATGTGAGGACTGGGCTTCTCAAAGTGGTTTACAGGAATTCATTAACCCTTCACTAATATGTTTCCTTCCTAGGTTAACAAACATGCCCCACAACTAACAAAGCAGCACAAAAACTTGGTTGAAGCTTGCCTAGCCCTTGCCCCAACTTCCTCTTCCTGGTTTCTTATCAGGTGCCATTCTCTCACTTCTTTCCAGTGAATCCAACATGAGGCATGAAAATGGTCCACGCTGATTGGGTCTTATCCTCATCAAGAAAAAGAAAACACCTGTTTTGGGATGTCCTTCACTAGACTAAATATATGTGTACTGTACATGTCAGCTAGCATGGCATAGTGAAGGAGCCCTGGTGGTGCAGTGGTTAATGCCAGTACCGCAGCCACAAGATTGTGAGTTAGGGCTCTAAAGTTGACTCAGCCTTCCATACTTTCGTAGGTTGGTAAAATGTTTGTTGGGGGACAAATGGTTTATGGATTATAAACCGCTTAAGAGTGCCAAGTTCACTGATAAGTGTATAGGAGTACACTCATGCTAAATGCTATTGTGGTTTGGTGTTGGTGGCAACTCTGGAGACCAGGGTTTGACACCCAACTCAGCCCACTGGTGACCTTGGGCAACCACATGCTCTCAGCCTCAGCAGAAGGCAATGCAAATCTCCTCAGAAGAAATATCTATAGAAAACCACATGATAGATTTGCCTTAGGGTCACCATAAATCAAATGCCTGAAGGCACCAACAACAACAAAATATGTGTACAAAGAACACAGCCACATACAGACTGTCTGAAAGTACTTGGCAAAAATGGCATAAAATGAGTATTGCTACAGATGCCTGAGCAAAAACAGTGCTTTTAGGTCAGTTATCCCCACCCCACATACACACACACATGGACACCTTTTGCTGACTATCTTTTTCAGCCAAAGACTACTCATTCCCTGCTACGTCACATGTTCAGTGTCTATGGAGAGCTGTGTCCCATCCAGCAAAAATTATGCCCTGCTTAAAAAACAGGAAGCACCTGGTGCTTAGGAGTTTGTCCTAAAGAGCCTCAGGCTCGGCACTCATGATGCTGAACTGGAATCTACACAGAAAAAAAATGGCTCTGATGCTAGCCAGGCTTTCCCCAGCTGTTCCTCTTTGGAAAAGTTTTCAAAGGATTAATGAGACATCCTTTACCACATGGCTGTCATTCCTTAGCCAGACTTGCACTTTAAGTGTGTTTCTGGACATTACCAGGATTGAATTTTGGGGAAAGTTCCAAGTTCTGAGAGTGCCCGCATCCAATTGAAAAACAATTGGCAACTCTAACAATTGTAGATATAAAGAGGAAAACTATAACTTCTGCCTGCTGAAAGTTTCCTCTCAGTACCCTCTGTTTTGACTGTGTGTGAACAAGTTGAGAGAATGGGGTGCTCTGGTATGCAAAATCAATAAGCAAAGAAAAATTTCTAGCAAGTGAGAATAAACAGGATATCACTTGAATACAGAGCAAGATGGAAAGGTATCCTTAGAAATCCGAAATAGCCAGAAAAAGTTTCTAAGAATGGATAGCTCAAATACTGAGGCACTACTATCATCTTTGTTTCCTGTTTTCTCTACTCCAAATGCTTTTGCGGCCTGAGGAAAGAACCACATCCTTTGGGGGGGGGGGACCTGTAAAAAAGTTTGATATGGAGCACAGTCAAAGAAACAAAAATCCCTCCTTTAGACTGTCATTGCAAATTCCTGCTATTCTACTGATCACTGTGGTGATTTATGTGATCCATAAGGCAGGCCCCAGTTGACCCAACACATAGCTTCTCTTCTAATTTTCAGTTTCCATAATAGCAGAGAGACTCACTTTCTGTACCACCTAACTCCCAATAACTACATAGGAAACAAGAAGGAATATCACAGTAAAATAAGAGTTAAAAGCTATTACGTACTGTGTTAAAGAGTTTCCATCACACCTCTCTGGTCCAAACCCCTAAGGCACAGACAACTTACAATTTATCCAGACCAACTTATGCTAAATGTTTTAAGGTATACTGACATTATATGAAAGGAAGATTCATCTTGTCCCTCTATCCACCCTCAAATATAAGCAGGAGATACCAAGATGAAGAGGACAGGCATCTTGTGAACTCTTGAGCTTTAATCACTTTGCTTCAGAAGCCACATGAGAACATGTGGTGTGGCTTGAAAACCAAAAACTGTTGTCTAAGCCAGAGCATCTCAGCCAACAAGGACAGTGGGTCGATTGGTGTCTTCTGCCCTGTTTTCTTCAAGCCTGGAGATACTGAGGCTACACACAAGGGAAAAGTTCAGATGAAATTCTTAGCCCTCATACAATGGGCTGAGCAAGGAGTTATCAAATCTGAACTGGACTTCTTTGCAGCTTTTAAAAGCAGTCTGATCTACATTGCTGCACAGGTGATGATATTTCACACCATGTCACCAAAAGCTTCAGCTGCTGATTTCTGTAAACAAACCTCTGCTGGAAACACGGAGCAGATCACACTATTCGGGGACTTTCCAACCAGTTGGCAATTCTAGCTAAGCATGGACGGCACGAAGTGGAGCAGATCGCCACTGCACCTTTATTTAGTCTTATTCAGTATTACACAACATAGTACATCCATTAAACACAGCCCATCCAACTCTCCTCGTGTCTTCTTCTTCTTCTCTCCTTCTTCTCTTCTTTTTTTTTATTTTTTGTGAGATCTGCCTGCTGGGGATCTAGATGTCTCACAGGTTTGCACAAAAGTTTGCGCCTTTTGGGTTGACCCCAGTAAAGGTGTAAATACAACATGGAATATGGACCCCCCCCCCCCCGGTGCCAATACAAAGCAACGGGATTCAAACCACATGTCAACATTAGGAAGACCTTCCTGACAGTAAGAGTTTTTGACAGTTGAATAAGCTACCTTGGTGTGAGGTAGAATCTCCTTCTTTGTTTTCTTTAAAATATATCTTTATTAACATTTTCTTAATGTTACAGGAGCGAATAGGAGTAGCTTAACCCAGAATACAGGAGCTTAGGACCCTGTCTGCTGGGAAAATATATAATACATTTTAGTACAATATATTTTTGTAATTCCACTGTAAAAATAAATTCTCTTGACTTCCATCCGATAGGTTCTACTGTACAGATTCCATCTTGTCAACAAAAATATCCCATGTGAAGTTGAAGGCTTTCATGGCCGGCATCCATAGTTTTTTGTGGGTTTTTCGGGCTATGTGGCCACGTCAGGAATAAACTCTTATAGAACATGGCCACATAGCCTGAAAAACCCACAAATAACTATTAAAATATCCCATTTTTCACTTTGATCACACCCTTGTTTGGTTAATAAATTTAGTACCTTGATACCATAACATAAAATATCCATCTTTTTCGTCATTATCACCCCTTATATTTAGTACAGTGATTAGATTGCAAGACCCTTCTCTGTTCAACTGTTGCTATTGAATATTCTCACAGTAAATTCACTTTTCTAGCCATAAATTCTACCTTATCAAATAAAGTCTAAATTTTCTTATATCTAGATTAACTAATAAGTTAACAACTCTTTTTTTATTTTCCATGTCTTCTCCCAATATTGTAAAACTGGTGACCACTCTTTTTCAAGTTTTGCTTTTGTTTTGTTGTTAATCATAAATGTTGGACAGATTTCTCTTACTTCGTTCACCGTTAAAATCCAATCTTCTATGGTGTGAGGTAGAATCTCCTTCTTTGGTGATTTTTAAACAGAGCCTAGATGGACATCTGTTGAGAGTGCTTTGTTGGTGTATTCCTGCATGGGAGGGAGACAACTGGAGGAGCCTTGTGGTCTCTTCCAACTCTATGACTCTATGATTATACAGTTAAAATCCTATTGGTGTCCTATGTTCTCCTATGCAAGCAGTTGGACATCTGAAATGTCTCCATTGTCTATGATCACCAGAATGGAGCTGCACAAGCAATGTGCAATAGCATGTGGATACACATTCATTAACACAATGTTCTCATTCAAGACACGGATTGCATAGCACGATCAATGCATAACTCCACATGTAGAAATTTATTCTATATAATCTCCATCTTGTATCTCAGACCTTAGCCTAGGACTTGCTTCTGTTGTTCCTGCTGCTGCAGACACTCATAGACACTCAAGCCACACAGGCAATTGCTGCTTAGAAAAATGCAAATGCAGCAATGTCCCTCAGCTCCTAATGTCCTTTTGTTATCTTGTTCATCCATTTCTTTCCTTGTGAATAGGATCAGGATTCAGTAACGGCTGACAGAATTTGACCCACAAAATAATATAAATTTCTTTTTTCTTCCAACATAACTAGCCTTTTCAAAAACAATCATGCTGTTGGTGGTTGGGTGCTGGATGAGTAACTGCCAATCTCTTGTGGTTCCCTCCTGGAGGGCCCATATTCCCATAGATGATAAAGGGCAGAACGAAGGGGAAGGGGGGAATTAATTGTTCGTTGCCAGAAGCCCCTCTTCAACGCTTAGCCAACACTTGTCAGCCTGGAGTGGGCTGCGAGACAGGAGTCACAGTGGGAAATGGCACAGGGAGAGGGAAGTGAAAAATATAGCCGAGGGCACCTCCACTATGCTAGCACTCACAGCAAAAGATTAGAATAGGATTCATCTAATCATTAGATTCTAATGCAACACAGGAGCTGTCAAGCTGGCCACAGTAACGTAGATCACAGGAGGAAACACTGAGAAGTGCACTGCCTTGTGCATGGTACAGAAAAGGACAAAAACAAGAGCTGAATTGTACACAGCCATGCCCAAAGAACTCACTGATTCTCACTCAAAGCCATAAGAAACTGAATTGGGCCAGTCAAAAGGGGAATATGTGGTAATTATCAGGCCAGACAGAGTGTGTGTGGTGGGGTGAGGCTTAAAATATCATTAAGTGTACATAAGAGATTAGTGGAGACATTTCTGTTCAAGGAGGAGGACCAAAAGATGCCAGGGAGTGAGGGAGGCAAAGTGTAATAGGTTCTTTCTTTCTTTCTTCTTCTTTTTAAAATCCATACATGGACTCAAGTTTGTTTCCAGATTCACTAGCACAGGTTTGTGCTGATGAATCCATGACGGACATGGATTCTCAATATGTTTAGAATTGCTATATTTTTATGACTTCAATTCTTTGAGGACCAAGATCTGGAATTCCAAGAAGATTCTGTGACTGGGCAGCTAATTCAAACTAACTTCTGAGAGGACAGTCAGATGAAGGAGTACACCCATCAAATCACATTGTAGAAAAAGGCGACGTTATGGACTCAAGTACTCAACTTTCTCCATGAAGTAGCATTAAAACTTACTTCCTGACAGTAAGAACTGTTTGACAGTGGAACACAGTCCTTCACAGAGGGGTGGAGTTTCCTTCTTTGGAGGTTTTTAAACAGAGGCTGGATGGCCATCTGTCAGGGGTACTTTGAGTGTGTATTCCTGCATGGCAGGGAGCTAGACTTGATTGCCCTTGAGATCTCTTCCAACTCTATCATCCTAATTATGCTCTTTTGAATTGCTTAACAGTGTGCATTCAGTATTCCATTAAGTGAGGAGAGAAAGGGTATCTTTAGGCTTTGTCAGGAACATGATCTCTTCAAAAGAAAAGGTTATCCCAGTGAGAGCATACATGAGAACCTGAAAACGGAACAGAAGGGTGGTGTATGACAGAGGGCCACAACCCTTCAGTTTATAAATTACATAGAGGGTGTCCACAAAAGGGACAATATCTTCCAACTGTTAATAGAGTAGCTTCTGAGCCATACATTCCAGAAGAGAAGTGGTAACAAAAACCAATGAAACAGCAGTGAAGTCTTCTGTCATTGTAGAGACCAAGAGTCGTATGGTGGTATGAGCTTTCTAAAGAGCCAGAGGAGGATTTTATGGTCATTTCATCTTGGCAAGGACACTCATTTTCATAATATCAGTTAGATCAACATTCCCATTACTTACAAAATTTTTTTGCAAATGTAGTTAGCTGTTAAAACAGCAAACCAGTCATTGTAGGAATGTGTTCTCTTAATTGCCACCAGTTCATCAAGACTCAGGGTGCTTGTGTTCATAAAGTAAGTAGGTAATGGTATAGAAATAGCCCTAACTTTTAGAGTGAAGTGATAACCTTAAAATGCAGGAACCACAGCAACTGCCCAAAATAATCCCCTTCATCTCATTTTTCTGAGAAATCCTACAGTTATCTTTGGAACTACAAATAGAAGGTAGGCCGAAAGGTCACCTCATGTTAACTTCAGTTGTCAACTTGAAGCCTTTGTCAATCTGTAACAGCATCCTTTGTTACTCCCTTCTCTGCATGTGTTAGGTGAAATCACAACTTAATCACACCCTGACCTCTAGGTGAAACAGTTCTGAACATCATAGGTAACTTTGATATGCATTCTCTGGAAAGAATTTTCAGGTCATGACATACCTGTCAATCGTTTTAGATTTAGCTTCCATTGACAGGAGGGGGAGAAGCAAATAAAACAGCTTGACTCTGCCTTCCCCAACATCATATCTTCCAGACATGTTGGAACTACAAATCCCATCGCTGGCTATGTTGGCTGGCTGGGACAATGGGAATTATGGTCTGAATCTTAAACGGAGTAGACCATTTAAATGAAGGGAACAGACATAAATGTTGACATCAAGGCTCTACTTGAATTGGGGTGAAGCATAGGATTTAGGCCTAAAGGTCCACCACATCTGGAAGGCACCAGGCTGGGGACATTGGGAACAACTATTCAAATATAATGCAACCAATCTGAAATATCTGCAGATATCTGTCATGAATTTTATTTATTTATTTGTGTGTGTGGGTGTTATTAAAAACAAACAACATACAAATCTTCACTATTGTTTCTGAGTTCACATAACGTGTGTGTGTGTGTGTGTGTGTATTATATAAATTCAATATAACATACTCATTTGGGATTCATCTACAAGATTATATTAATAACTTCCTTCCCTACTGTAATATTTCTCTATCACCAAAATCCTCATATTTTGAATATATTGCAATATTTAAGATTATTATGTTTTCCAGGTTTCTTTTGATTTAATTAGTCTCTCTGCCCTGTCTAAATCAGATATTTTATATTCTTCATTTCTTTATCATTCATTCTTACATTCATTCTTACATTTTAAAAAAAATCATATATATGGTCTCTTCATTCTAGTTTCAGTTTATAGCTTTTCCACCTTCAGTCTTCATCCATTCTGATTAAAGTCATCATGTTTCCCATTTCTTTAACAACTGCATTCTAATCTTCTAAATATTTCTTCTTCTTTTTCATCATAATCTGTCTAGTTCTCTCACCTCTCTCGGGGATGCTTTTATTGTGAGTTCCTGCATGGCAGGGATTTGGACTAGACAGCCCTTATGGTTTCTTTCAACTCTTATGATTCTATGGTCTATTAATTTAAGAGATTACTGCACTATACTCTTATAGTGCTGCTAATCCACTTAAACTGTTCTGGCTGCCTCCTGTTGCATTCTGGGATTTGCAGTTTAGGGAGGGACATTTAGAATTCTCAAACAGAAAACCCTTATAGCTCACTGAACTACAAATCCCAGAAAGGAACAGAAAGCAGCCAGAGTAGTAAACGTGGATTTTTTATTTTTGCCTCAGTCTCTCTCTCTCTTCGCTACTAATTTGACAAACAGTCCTCTTATTACTGCTTTGTTGGCAACTCAGACAGTTTTCATGGCCATAATCTCTTGTATATTTTCTTCAAAGTAAAATTGAAGTGATTCATTTATTTTGACCAGATTATTTCCATCTTTAAGGAGAGCTTCATATAGTTTCCAACTGTATTCTTTCCTTTTCTCTAATAATGGGCCCAAACAGACAGGCCAAAATAAAGTTGCTTCGGGTCACTTTGGAGGTATGCTGTTTAAATTATGCATGCATCTTAAAAGGCCAGAAACTGCCCCAAATCTGTGCTACGGTCCTTCTGGCCTCTTAGGACGCATGCAGCATATAAACAGCATACCTCCAAAATGACCCAAAGCAGCTGTATTTTGGCCTGTCTGTTCAGGCCCAATGTGAATAAAATATGTTTGTGGTCAGAAGTAACTTTTGGGAGGATATCCATTTTTTTTATCTTTCATAATAATGCTTTTCTTGACATGAACATGTCAGTCCTTGACATAATTGTGTAATCTCCCAAATGGAGTGTATAAACTTTTGCTTTTCTGTATTTAGAAGCCAAAACATTTGGCAGTGGAAAATGTTCTATCAATTCAAAAGCAACCTTTGGTATGTTGCATTGATTTTTCCTTTTCTTTTTAATCTGGGCAGATATGTCTAATTGAGGATTCATAACTCCATTCAAGTCTCCTAGAATCAATATATTGTCACATTCTTCTGCTCCAAGATTTGTTCCGTAATCTACATAATTTATCTTTATTTTCTAGTGGTGTATATATTCCAATTAATAAGATATTAATGCCTTCAATCTTCACTTCTAGTTCAATATAAAATCCTTCTTTGTCAGTAAATACTTTTTTTGCTTGAAATTTCTTATTAATATAAATTGCTACTCCTCTTTGTTTTTTCTACTAACGATTTTTTAAAAATTAAATTTATTTATATGTGTCTCTTGCAGACAAGCAATGTTTAATTTTTGTTTTTCTCGGAAATGGAACACATGTTTTCTCTTGGATCCCAAATTTTATCCTTTCATGTTCCAAGTTAAAATCTTTATCATCATAGTTATATGTCACTTTCAATCCTCATTTACAGTATTGTTCTTCCTCCTCATCTTCAACATCTCCTCCTCCTTCTCCTTGTTAGAAGGTCCTTCTTGTTTCTTGAGTTTCTTCCTGTTCTTCTTGCCTCTTCTCTTGTTGCTGATTGAGCTTATTTATTCTCCTCCCATGGTCCCCCTGCATTCTTCTTTGAGTCTCCATCTCAGCAATTCTTCTTTCCAATTCCTGACTGATTTTCTTAGAGATTTCTTTTGCTCTAGCTATTTGTTTTGCTCTGTACCTTTCCAGGTCTTGAGTTTTTGTTTTTCAATCTACTTCTTTTTTCATTTTGGTTATATCTTCAGTTATTCTAGGTCTTGTTCTGGTCTCTTTAAGATCTTGGTGTACTCACTTCTCTAATAATTTGTAATCTGGGATCTATCAGTTTTTACACGGTTTCAATAGAAAGTCTTCTTTTAGTAACCACTATTGTTGGTACCTGGATCGTAGCTCCTTTTCTAGTAAAAGGCACCTTCAATTTTGTTTTTTGTTAGTCAGATACCTAAATTGCCTCTGTGGCCTAATCTCCCTCTCACCAGTCTCACGTGCTCTAACCTTCAATCACTTTCTAATCCACCTCTTTAACCCACTTTATAACCCACCTTCAACCACCTTATACCTTCAATAATAAAACTGATCAATTAAACTTTTTGTCTTGCTGAATTTCCTTCCCCTTTACAATGCCGGACTCACTCTTAACTCCCCCTTCTTCTCCTCTCCTCCCTCTCTGTAACCTCATACCATTCACTCTTCCTCCTTCTCCCCATCACTATTCTTCTCTTCACTCTTCCTTCAGCCACCTCTCAGTTCAATCCGCCACCAATGCATCTCTCTGTCACGATCTTAAGCTTCCGATGTTTCTCCAAACCTTTCAATTTCAACAACCCTTTCTTATGTAAAACCCTCATGCAAACAGGAGGTTAAAAAAGCAGCTGATTTTGGTCACATGGAGGAAGATTGCTCAGCTTCCTCAGGAAATCCAGACACAGCGAAATATAGTCATGTCTTACAGAAAAAGCAACTTCTCTTAGAAATCCACCACAAGGCAAATATTTAGAATTCCTGGAATGCAATTATTGGATTCCTCTCTCAACTGCTAAACTGCCCCATCAGGGAAATTGATCTAAAAGACTACCATTATTTACCCAGCCTTAGAACAAACAAATGTATATTTATGACTTCTAATCGGGCATCTATCCCTAACAGACTAACTCAAATTAGTAAATTCCTTTGGCAAGCACATTATATCAAAACTATCGGGGTTTTCAAAGACGTTTCTCCTTTCTCTTATCTTTTTCAGTTCTAATTCCAAACCAGTCTAATCCAATCTAGTCTTTAGTTTCTCTCTAGGTCACGTTTATCCAGTCTAACTCCATTATTCAGCCTTACAACTCAGTAATAATTGTTCATTGCAGTTCCGTATTAATAGTCCTCCGCTCGACTCTCATCTGGTCTAATACTTTCCAACTTGACTCTGTCCATCCAACACCTAATGTCTCCATTGTTTAGATCACTGTCTGCTCCAGTTTTACTTTCAAATCAGTGAGATTTTAGATTTATCTTTAGGTTTTAGATATGCTATTCACTGATTCTGTTTGTCACTTTGTCTCCTTCTTAATTCATGTTGATTTTTTTTTACTTTACTGACTGAATTTCCACCTGTCTCCTCACATTCCCACCTCTGTATGTTTGAATCTGTTCTTCTGCCTCCTCCAGTTTATCTCCACTTCTCTCTTATAATCAGAGAGATTTTACTTACCAAAAACATATATTGCAATTCTCATCAGGATTGTTGCTATTCATACCACTTTTTAACCAATTAAAAATTTTGCAGGATGTCACTAAAAGCATCAGACCATTTGATGCAGCTATGGTGGTTCTTCAGCTCTTTGGTCTCCAATTACCGGGGAAAACAAATTCTTCTCTGCTGTCCATAAACACTCAAATCCAAGCTCCCAGTGAACTTCTCCGAACTCTCTTTACCAAAAGGATATTTCTGAAGGGCTGCTGGACTGCTACTCAGAAACAATTATCCTGACAATTCAAATTCAGTGCTACAGAAAAGAATGCATTTTATGAAATATATCAACTATTAAAGAAATGCCCACATAGTATGTTTCTCCTGAAAGACATTACACATTGTATAATATATCTTGATGAATTCTCTGTGGGTCTTCTCCACAACTGAAAAATGTGCCCAACTTGCAACTGGAGAAATGCATTCAAACAATACAGCAGGAAAAGAGTAAATGACATGCCTAAAGACTGAAATGATAAAGTTTAGACAAGGAGAAGAAGGAAAGACCCTAGTGAGCACAACAGTGACCTATTTGAAATCAGCGTTCTGGCCTGCAGGCTTATTTCTGAATGGCCTGTGCAGTGACTGTGTACAAGGGTAAGACAGAAACACAAAGGGATAAGAAGAAAAATCTTCTTGGTATAGAAGGTTTCTCTTCATTGTTAGGCAGAGCATCCCATGACACAAAGGAACCACAAGCCTGGCACTAATCTAGGAACCATTGTGCCTGCTTGTATCTCTGCGTGAAATCTAGGAAAGCTTTGGGAAGTTATCCTCAATACATTTCCTTGGCAGTAAATTTTACTGAAAGCAAAAAGGCTTGTTTTCATAAATGAACATAAGAACTGGGGTGACTGAAAAAGAAGTTATTAGACATGTGAACAGGATATCAATGATGAACCAAAACTTTCCTTGTACTTGGAATTTTTCTTTCTTATCTTAATAATAAAGAGAATGAACATTCTCTGCAGATGCAAGCCACAGATGCTGGCGAAACGTCAGAAACCAACTTTTCTACAACATGGCCACATACCCCAAAAAAAACCTCACCAAAAACTAAGAATGAACAATTGTTTGTTTTCTTTCTTCTGTAATGCTTTTAAGTACTTTGAATCTGTCAAGATCCCCACCATCAGCAGTCCTTTTTTGATCACTGTTCCTTAGCTAAACATCCCAGCATCCTCCAGCTTTCCCTAATATGTCCTGCTTTCCACATCTCCCTCACCCCTGTGGCTTTCCCTTGAATGTACCTCTCTTGTTTTTTCACAATATGAGGCCCAAGACAGATACCAAGAGGTTTACATGTAAGCCTGTTACAGACAGCCAAAATAAAGCTGCTTCGAGTCACAGTGGAGGTATGGTGTTTCAATGATGCATGCGACCTAAGAGTCCAAAAGCCATGCTCTTTTGACTATAACATATGGATGAATTATGCAGAAGACAAAAGAAAAGACCCACAAAATAGAAAGCAAAAGGCAGACATGGTGGCTTACCTCTGACATGTTGACCCGTCCTTCTTGGAAAGAACAGTCAGCTGCATTGTGAGTACAAATGTGACGGTATTTACACCAGTGGCAAGGGAAGGACCCATTCACACAGGACAGGCAGCTGCAAGACAAAAAGTACCAAGCAGTATAAAAATTTCCAGAAGCGCTTCAGCCTTCTAGTCATCACATTTTTCCTGTTGGGTGGGGGTACAGGATCCCAAAGTACTTTATACAAAGCCCAGCACTGTCTTACAGAGCAGGAGAGAGAGGATTTACAAGCATGTGGATAAGGTAACAAATACTGACAGAAATACAGTGGGATTTTCACAAATTGTCCAGTACAAGATGACACCAGTTGCATCTGATTAATGGCATTTTGTAGTTTAACTCTTGCTTGCACAGGGGATATGACTGTGGTTTTGAACTAATATGTCTTGAATGTGGTGCTCTATTACACAATATGATAGAGTTGTTTGCGAGGTGATGGCAGCCTACTCATTGTTGTGTGTTTACCTGAACGTGCAGTCCTATCCTTACTTTTTATAAACTATCATTTGTTTATATTCTCCAGTCTGCCTGTATATGAACCTATGGTATAAAACTAAGTTATGTTTTAAATTGGAATTTTGTAACTGTGCTGGCCAAATGGCTGTAATAAAGTTATTATTATTAAGATGACACCAGAAGAAACATGTCAGCCCTCAGGATCACAATAAAGAATGTGGCAAAATGCCACTGATAGCTGTTCCCTACTGGGTCACCCATGTCATTCCCTTCAGTACTGTGTCCTTAGCACCATTCTAAGGCAACTATGACGCGTTACAGACAGGCCTAAGAGGCGCCGTCCTCGCACCGTGATTACGCGCGAGGGGCGGCGCTTCCGGACGCGCCTTGCCCCTCGCGCGTAACCAATACGTCAAGATAGCGGCGCCCTATACAGATGGGCGCCGCCATCTTGACGTAGCGGACGCTCTGTGTCCGCACGTCCAAACCTGGAAGAGACGTCGCGAGTGTGCACTTTGGCACTTGCGACGTCTCTTCCGG